>NC_065525.1:40720642-40722959 GCF_006386435.1 Epinephelus moara | reverse complement strand
TTACAAACTGGACACTCCCGTGTTGGTTTCTCTGTCCACCAGCTCTGCAGACAGTCTTTACAGAAGCTGTGGCTACATGACAGCATGACAGGATCTTTAAAGATGTCCTGACAGACAGAACAGCAGAAATCTTCCTCTAATCTTGAAGCCATTTAGTCTCTGAGTGAAGCTGACACACAGCAGGCACAGACAGCTCAGCCACTCCCTGTTCCCTGAAAGTTACTTTCACTTTGAGTCTTTGTTTTCTTGTAAAACTCTGGTTCAGTGTGTGCAGTCAGCAGCTGGTTGAAGTGGTCATATTCCAGTATTCCCAGTATTCCCTCCTGTAGCTGAACTCTCTCAGAGGAAGTGGTTGTTTTGGTTTGAAGGTAAATCCTATCGTCCGTCTCTGTGTGTGTGTGTGTGTGTGTGTGTGTCTGTTTCAGTGAGGCACAACCTGTTTCCTGGTTTGTCTCAGGTGAGTCAGCTGATGGGCGGAGCTTCATTAGGTACTGTACACTATTTCTGTCTTTGTCTGTATGTACTGCATTCACACAAGGAATGATCCTAAATTAAATTCTATCAATTAATCTCAGCCTGCAAACTAAAATCACTTTTTTCTTCAAGACCAAAGTTTTTCATCTCCAAGAACATCATGAATCTGAATCTCAGGCCCCATTTACACCCGGTACAACAGAGACAAGAACTGTGACCATGACAACAATAACCACTGTACAGCGTTTTGTTCTCCATGTACAAAACAAACCCTTCACACTAAATAAAATCTATTTGTAAACAGGACTTTCTACGACCTAAAAGCATCACAGACCATTCAAACATACAGAGGAGTCCTCGCAGCGGAGTGAGGTCGTTACAACGGGCCCTAGTGAACACTAGTTACTGGTTATGTGCCTGAATTTGCTGTATACTGTATAATCTTATTACCCAGATATCATCACTGCATATGTGTATAATACAAAAGTACAAAGAAAAGGTTTTTTTAATACTTTGACAGTTTCTGTTGAATATATTCTGTAACATATGTTGGTATACATTGCTACTGACTATTCTATCAAGAAAGAAAGAAAGAAAAAGAAACAAAAAAAGAAAAGGAAACCATGATGGAGATGAGTTTGCCTGGCATATATAATAAATGGCACCATTCTATTAATTAATGTGAGTTCTTGATTACAGGCTTATTTCTAAGGTGGCAATCTGAATTACTTGCAAGGGCTCATTTTCTGCCTCCACATATTCTTGGAGGTCCCACACTCTCCATGGGCCCCCTCAGCCCATGGGCCCCCTCAGCCCATGGGCCCCAGTGCAACTGCCCTGCCTGCACTGTCTATATTTACGCCCCTGAGTCCTCGCACTCATCTGACTGGACCACATCAAGCTTTAGTGGCAGGTGATTACAAACTTGTCAACAGTAGTGTGGAACATAAATTATATCATCACGCAAACATCACATTCAAATTTAGACGAAAGTGTCTTTGTTAGTTTTACAGTCAGAACTAAAGCTCTACAGCGAGGCCAGGTTTCCAACTTCATCTATATCCTCCTTTTGTTTAGGCCAGAGCACCATTTTATACAGTAGATGTCATCCTCATCACCATGACAACCAACATCATCAGGACAACACAGTCACATGTTCCTCCAAGTGTCAGTGAAGGAAATTCAGTTTGTCTTGAAATAAACATGAACTGATTGATGTCCATCATCATCATCATCTATTTCTGTTGTTCTACAGTCACAGAGACCTTCACTGGTAAAATCTTCAGAGGGACTTTATCCACACTGACAATGAATGGAAACAGCCTCTCAGTGAAAGTGTGTGTGAAGGTGTGTATGTGTGTGTTAGTATCAGGATCAGAGAACGACAGCTTTTGTCTCGTAAAGTCCAGATTCACTCTGATCCTCTGGAGCGTCTTCTTCAATGGGAGAGCTAGTTGATCTGGCGGGGAGAACGCTCTGTATTCACTGTGATAGAACCGTATTGTCCATACTCCAGACTGTATGAGTCCCTTCCTCTGGACAGACTCTGCTAACACACCCACTAACCAACATTCACTGTCTCCAACCTCGACATCCCAGCTGTGAGTCCCTGAGTTAAAGCCCTCAGAGCCCAGGACAGACCAGTAGTGACCATGAAACCTCTCTGGATTATCAGGAAGCTGCTGCTTCTCCTTTCCAAATGTCACACTGGTCAGATCTTCAGACAGGATGAGTTCTGGATGAGCAGTGTTTGGGTCCAGAATCACAGGAGTGTAGGAGACCACGTCCTTCATCTTGTTCCAGATGTTGAAGGTCAGGTTGCCCAGGTGTTTGGCCTCGTCTA
>NC_065525.1:40697919-40718013 GCF_006386435.1 Epinephelus moara | reverse complement strand
GTGTTGGAGAGCAGAGGTAGAGGGAGGAGTGGCTCATGACACACTTTGTTTTGCTCTACAGGCAGTGCACAACAGCGAACCTAGCGGTGAAACGATTTCGCTTATTGCCCCTTTAAGTAAAAGTACAAAGTACTCTTCTCAAAAACTACTCAGAGTATTAATTACTTTTAACTGATTGATGTTTTATTGTGTCGTCAATAGCAGGCATTCGATTCGATTCACCTGTATAAAATATCAAAAACAGCTCACCTTATACAGTGAAATTACTGCAATGATATGACTAATATGAGGCAAGAGTGTAAACACATGGCACACACATGAATACAAGGGGCTCACTGACTCCACAAGAGTCACAGCTTTCCAGTCAGCCCCAATTTATCCAACTGTAATACTGTTTAAGGAACCCAATATGCAGGAATAATAAAATAGAATAAGCGAAATTACATAAATACCGCACGCAAAATAACCGCGTGGGTTTTGCACAAAACTGCAAGGGATTACAGTGAAGTGGATGTGTCTGTAAAGGGGTCACGCTTATCATACGAAAACATTTTCATTCAGGTATCTTGAAGTAAGAGAACAAGGGACCCCTTGCTTGTGCCCTGTTGTCCATGCTAAACGTTAGCCTGAATTTGGCGCACTATTTACCGCCCCTTACCGACAAGCTAACATGACATGGTTAATTTTCATGGTTAATGTTTCATATAACATAGCGTCACTCTAGCACAAAATATAGGCCTGCTGAATGTAGGCCTGTGAGTATTAAATGACTGTCATAGATTAATTGGCGCAGTGGTGATCGGACAGCCTTATTGGCTACAAAGATGCAGATGAAAGGTTTGAATATTAATTCAAATTGTGGGCATACTCAGTAGCGACTTATGATTTTAAAAGTAGCAAAGTAGATTACATGGTGTAAATTGTACTCAAGTATGAGTAAAATTACACACTTGAAAAAAATACTCATAAAAGTACAAGTACCCAAAAAATCTACTTAATTACAGTAACGTGAGTATTTGTAATTCGTTACTTCCACCCCTGAGTATGAAGTATAAGGTTAAGTAAACCCAAAATGTGATGTCCTCATATGAGGACGCAGGGTGTCAGGAGGAAATGAAACCAACTTTTTCTTCACCAATAGCAAGTCTGTCCTCCAAATTTCTATTAGTACGTTTTTTTTAAATATCTTTGTGACAGTCAAATCAACCCTTACGTACATGAACAAGAGAGACAAGATAAAAAAAAAGTGTTAATAGAGAGATGCATCATCTAGCAGAAGCAAAACAGCTGAGATCAGTGTATCATTGATGTGAGGTTGTACGTACGCAGACCAGCAGGGCAGGGATGGGTGTGCAGTTCTTATAATGGATCATGGCCAGCAGGCTGGGCAGGTGACCCTCTCTGGCTCCGGAGAAACACAACCTGCAGGGACAAACATCAGGAGGCTGATCAGCAGCCATGTCAAAGCAGTGTAGGAGCATAAAGGAGCAGGCGGACCAGCAGGCCTCACCTGGAGGAGGTGAACAGGTAGCCGTTGATTCCCCCGAAGGTGGACAGAGCCACGGAGATCGGCATGATGACGGAGAACATTCCCAGCAGCTTCTCTCCGAATGTCTGAGCGGCAGAACGACAGACAGAATCACTGATGTGTACAGGACTGATTAACACCACAACATGACGGGTCGTGTTTTTCTCTCTTGTTTAGTGTCTAGTTTTAAAACTGCATGCTTTTAGCCACACTGGTGTTGAGGGACGGCTATGAAGTGTCAAGACACTGAACTCTGAGAAAATGCTGCAAAGCAAGAAAACTTTCAAAAATATAAAATGTAATTGTTTATTTTTATCAATTTAGAAAATGCAAAGTGAGCAAACAGAGAAAAAATCTACATCAAATCAATATTTGGTGTGACCACCCTTTGCCTTTGAAACAGCATCAGTTCTTCTCTGTATACTTGCACTCAGTTTCTGAAGGAACTCGGCAGGTTGGTTGTTCCAAACATCTTGGAGACCTAACCACAGACCTTCTGTGGCTGTAGGCTGCCTCAAATCCTTCTGTCTCTTCATGTCATCCCAAAAAGGATGGTGTTGAGATCAGGGCTCTGTGGTGGTTGGAACCTGCTGATGCAGTATAACTTCCCTCTGTCTTCTTGCTGTGCTCAGTCTTGTCATGGTGTATCACCTGTGACATGAAACTGCCTTCCACAACCTCACCTTGGTAGCAGAGTTTGGCTGTTCTTCACCCAGTTTTAAGCCTCCTACACAGCTGTTTCTGTTTCAGTGAACGACTGTGTTTCAACCTACATATGAAATTGATGATCATTAGCACCTGTTTGGTATAATTGGTTAATCATACACCTGAATGTGATCCTACAAAATCCCTCACTTTGTGCAAGTGTACCTAGAAGAATTGATGCTGCTTTGAAGGCAAAGGGTGGTCACTCCTAACATTGATTTGATTTAGATTTTCTTCTGTTTGCTCACTTTGCATTTTGACCTAAATTCATCAAAGATAAATCATGATTGTGACCATGCTGCCACTGATCGTCATTCAGCCACGTTACTCACTACAGCCACAGCATTGGATGACAGCAGCTCCTCGGGCGACATGGAGGAGAAGTAGGCGATGTTGGTGAGCGTGTACACAAAGGTCACCAATGGTATGGAGATGTAGATGGCACGAGGTAGATTCCTGACCGAGGTCACACACCATGCACAGATGATACAGTCAAAACCAAAAAAAATAAAGCAATCAAACATGCATGAAAGTTGGATTAACACAATCATAAAAAGGAGAAAGTGTCAGCAGCACACAGCCGGTGTGAGCGGAAAATACCAGCTGACACAAATCTCTCTGATTACTAATTACTTTTCCTGCTGCAGGAAGTCATGAGCAGTACACCTGGTTCTCTTTTGTAACTCTTGGTTATAAATGTGAAAAGTACACTGGGGCGAAAATGCAAATGAGCCAATGATTATGCACCAGATTCCCTTTACTAAAGTTAATACACAAGAATTGTTAATACTCCAGGGTTTCATTCTCTGAAAAACTGAGATGCATTTAATAATGTTTTAAGGGTTTTTTCAATAAAATTGAGGGGGCAAGGGAAATTTGCTAAAATAGAGTGATGGTGTCTCAGATTCGAAGCTTAGTATTATGGGCATTCAGTGATTATGTTGTGCTAACACAGCACTTAGATTTAACTGGCGCTGTAAAAGCCCAAAATGTCGCCAACAATCTGAACAAGCAAACAAAGAAACAAGCTGAGATGAAAGCTGAACATTTGCAGCACTGGATGATGATGAGAAGCTTAAATATTCACCGTCTGGGTTCAACCACTTCCTCCGTGACGTAGTTGAGGAAGTTCCATCCGCTGAAGGCGAAGGAGGCCTGCAGGAAGGCCAGAGCGATCTGACCCACCGACGGCGTCCTGTCGAGGGAGAAGGCCACCTGAGGAGTCAGCGCCTCGTAGTTCCCTGCAACATAAATCACATGAATGAGTGGTTTCTTTATTCACTTCAAGGAACAGTGAAGCTTGAGCCTGAACTCTGAGGACGTTACCATTGCAGATCTGGACCAGGCCGACCACGATAATGAGGCCCAGAGCCATCAGCTTCCCCACCGTGAAGACGTCCTGGATCCTGGTGGCCATACGAACACTGGAGCAGTTCACCCAGGTCAGCAGCACTGAGCAGAAAACAGGAACACAGCCAATACAGTCCATCAAAAAGTCGTTGAGTTATTTCAGTCTGGATTGGGCCCGGGTTCAAAACATATTGTTTAATTTAAGTATATTTGACATTCAGAAAGCCACACAGCAACCCTTCAGCATGGTTTTCTCCCTCTGTGTAAAAGGATGGGAAATTTTGGGGTGTTGCCATAAATACTGGCTGTATCTATTCCTCAAGCTTTCGCATTTTGCAAGATATTTACTTTTACATAGATCCTACATTTCCCATAATGCCACTCAGCATCATCTTCTCATTAGACTCTGGTAAACGCCAACATCTTCCAACCTCCATGCCTCCAGTTTGGAAATTTCTGTTATAAATTTGTGTTTATTTATTACTATGTTTGTCTCCAAGCCCAAGCTGAGGTAACCCTGATGACATCACAACAGTATGACATCATGAAGGTTATGTCATCATACTTGCAAAGTTCATGCAGACCAGCCCAAAACTTGGCCTGGACAAGAAAATTGACTTTGACACGCTACAGTTGGTGGAGTGCTCCTTTAAATACATCAGCAGCAGTACAGTCACCACACTGGCGAAGCGTTGCTGGTGCTCTTGCCGGCGGTGGGCGGCAGCAGCCAGTTGCCATGGGAGGCAGGAATGTGGGAAACGGGCGAGCGAGGGAGGGCATGATTGTTTCACCTCGTCCATCATTGTCACCGGCTTTGCCCCGCTCTCTCTCATGGTGGCCCCGCTCCCCGGCACAAAGACGAGCTGTCAGCCCCACAAAACAAACCACTTCCGTTGCGAAGAGCAAACAAAACGTGGCCCCCCACCACTCCGAGGAGGCCGGGCAGAGCTCACGTTTCAGCATCCAGCTCCAAAAACAAGTGTGAATGATGGCGTCAGAGGCGAGGAATCACACGCTGAAGCCCCGCCGTTTCACCCCGCAGACGGGATTTCAAGCCAGACGTTATTTACTCATTGATAAGACAAAGAGGCCGTGTGGATTAATGGTGTTCAGTGCAGGTACTCTCAGGCAAGACACCAAGCAATTAGGCAGCACTGACAGGTCCACAAATGTGAAGTCAGCTCAGGGCTGTGCAACACGGAGGTCCTGAATGAAGTCTTGCTTGGCCTGTCCTGCCACTTCTCGCACTGGCAGTCCTTAAAGTCCTCATGCAGCATTTCTTTTTTTTACACGATCAATTTTTGATGGGAACATTTAAATTTTTGAGGAGTGAAGAAGCTCTCTGCTGCTTTCACGTCCCCTAAAACTCAGCGGGATACTCTCGACATCTGCAGTTACTTCAGGTTTTGCTGACGGTAATGCAATCATCTACTTTTTCCTTTTTATATTAAAAGCTTCCACTAAATATTAACATGCAACGAATAGTCTGTCACCTTTGAGCCCTTTGCTATCTGTTCAAATCCTACTGTACATCTTGTACAAAGCACCAGCATATGTCAGGCGCTTGTTGGATCATTGAATCTGAAATGGAGCTGCAACAATTTGTCAATTAATTGATGAGTCAATGAACTGAAAATTAGTTGGTAACAATTCTGATCATCAAATAATGGTTTTAGTAAACTCAGTCGCCAGAGAAAAATGATGTCATTGTATGTTTCTGCAGACTACAGATTGCACGTTATGTAGTGGATGCATTGAAACTTTATGTTTTGCCAACACTGGTTGATGTGTCGTGATGTTAAGGTACAAAAAACACTAAGTTATGGTGGGAAAAGATCACGTTTGGGCTTTAAATATCCAGTTTTGGGGGCAGAGTCTTGGCTGGGAAAACAGCGATGTCTCGGTAAGAAACAACTGCTTTTTGTGTCACTATCCCAACAGGAAAAGCAGCGATGAACACTTTCTTCTGGTTCTTCTGAAGACTGGGCTCTTTTTTCTTAAGCAAAAACATTTGCTGGTGTCATGCTTCTTAAAGGCACACTATGCAGGATTTATTGCTTACTATTTGTAAACACAATATCAGACTTAGCCACTCCTCCTCGGCCCAATGAAACTTGCGGTGCAGCCCTGCAACCTATTCACCTAAAATCGCATCTGCCCTGCACTGCTGGTTGCTTCTGGCTGCAGCTGAATTGGCTGTCTTGATGTGAGCACCGTCTGTATTTTTCAAATTGTCCCACCCTCTCGTCATGCTGCTACCTTGGTCTGCATCGCAGGTATCCCAGCGCGCTTTGTGCAGAAAATCAGGCGCTTCCAATACGCAATGAATGGGAGCAAATTCCTGGTTGCATGCAGTCGCACACCGTGGGCATGCACCGTGAGAAAGCAGCGATGGTAAAGTGAACTAGAGAGTGAATGGTGAGATGGAGCAGCATTAACCAGAACAAAAGAGAGAATGAGAAATGTAAAAAAAAAATTTGATTGTTTCACGGCAGTTAAGTTCTAAAGCACAAATAAACACCTCTGCACAACCTGCAGGAAGCTGCTGCATTGCTAGACTTTGTACCCTGTACCCTGCTTATCTGCTCTGTGTGTGCATGTGTGGCCCTCTATCAAACAGACACACTGACCTGCAGCTCAAATCCACAGAACAGAGACTGGCGAAGACAGCGGTGTATCCTGAGGTCTCATTTACAGACATTGTGTCAGCACATAACGAAGCCTCAAAGAGGCGTACGTCACTTTCCACGCAAAAGCTGTGATCTACAAAAACAGACTTGATGGAGACACTTTGACCTACGCTTACAAACATTTGGAGACAGGAAATTAGTGACGCAGATGGTGAGGTGGAGCCTGATTGTAGAAATTGTTTTTGGTGCATGCCAATTTTGGCTTTCATCCATCCATCCATTTTTAATATAGATCCTATGTATTGTTTTATAAATGGACCCCTGGTCACTATGTTTTTATACAGTAGAGTCACGACCTCGCGCTGCTATTGGCTGGGGGCAACACACCTCTACCCGAAGGCTGACAGCCAAAAGCGTCCTGAACAAAATACAGGCAGAGGGCAGGTTTTCTGCAGATACAGAGCCGATAATGATTGACAGGGATTATTTTAGTGTGAGTCTACTCTATATATTGTTTTTCAAGGTAAATCCTGCATAGTGTGCCTTTAAATCTAAGAGACTGGTGCTTTTCATTGTCATGCATGATAATGAGAAGAGTAGTTTGGGATTTTTGGACTGTTGGTCCAATAAAACATACCACTGAAGAGATCATCCTGGGCTCTGAGAAACTACACAAGGCATGTTTTACTATTTCCTCACATTCTATCGACAAAACATTTAATCGCAACAGTAAAGAGCAGATTCATTTAAAATGGAAATTATCATTAGTTGCAGCCGCAGTCTGAAACACTGACTGTCACACCTTTCTGAGGTCTAGGGCTGCCCTCTAATGGTTGACCAAACGCTAGTCGACCAGAAAGGTCATTAGTTGGATAGATTTCATTGGTTGCTTAGTCACAAAAAAAAAAAAAAAAAAGTGAAACTCCATTAGGGAGCTGCAACTTGTCAAAATAAACCTTTGAAAGGACAGACACAGGAAGTGGCCACGGTCGACAGTCAGACAGGAGTCAAACCAATCACAGCCGACAGATATCTTTCCCTTCTTCTGTAAATATTCAGTCTGATAAATATGTAAAAGTTGATCATGTTAGTGCAGGGCTGCCCAGAGCTTTACATCTGTCCCACAGACGATAGGCCTACACACTTATAAACAGCTCCCGTAAGAAGATCAGCTCTGCACTCTGGATTTCAGGTAAACAGGCTACGGTGCTTGTTAATTTTGCCTAACAACCACATATGCAACCTGCCACCGCCAACGTGCTCCTGAAAGCTGGCACAATAAAGGCACAAGAGTAGCACCCAGAGCCCGACCTCGAGTTTTCCAGGCGGTTAAAGACGCAGCATGTGTACGGCCCCTAATCTCCAGGGCTGGTACCTGCGGTTATTCCACAGGCTAGTTAATAACATGTCGAGCAGGAAATCCAAAGTGTGGGATCATTTTGAGAAGGTGAAGGACGAACCCAAGGTGATATGTAAACTCATCTTCATTGGTCGACTACAAACATGACGTATCATCTGAAACATGGAAGTAGCTACATGCCCATTAGCCCACAGCATCATTAACAGGCGGCTCGCTCAGTGTGTGACGTGCACTTGTAGATAAAATATAGGTCTATATTAATGAAGGTTCATTAGTACGGTTTTGTATTTCTCTGTAATGTAGCACAGTGTTAATAATGTTACTGATACTATTCTTTCTCACACCTTCAACTCAAACCACCAAAATATATCATTTAATAATTGAATTAATATCGTAAACATGCGGGTGACTAGTCGACTAATGACCTTAAATGATGACTGTTGGTCTATACAACTATAAGAAAATTCTTAATCATGGTCAGCCCTACTAAGGTCATTAATTGATCATTAAATCCAAACAGCTATCATCCAACTCTAACCAGACACAGCAGGCCTGTCAGTTTCTGAATTTCTTCATGAGCTAAAACCAGCTTTTATTTTCCAAACTACAGAAACCAAACATTCTCCCTCATCCTGTCTTCTAGCCCTCCCCTCCTCGCTCCTCGGGGGATGCTGTGCATTTTTTACTGCAGCCATTAAAAAAGGTTTTTAAAAGCCTTCAGCCAGGAGTTACATAAGAGACATTTCCCCTCTGACACACAAAGGAATGGACCTGTAGTTTATTGATGAGCTGGATTATGATCGGCATTAGAGAGGAAAGATCAGGATCCACCAGCAGCAACGCAGCAACCACAACACGGACAATATGTCATCCTTCATGAATGATGCAAGTATACTGTGAGCCAGTCAGCAGCAACATGCGCCAAGCTGAATCACAAATAGAGCAGCAGCTGTTGTGTCCTCCTAACATCTGCATTTTGCTCATGCAGCCTCCCCTTGAATGAGTGTCTCCTCATTAACGGCCCTGTTTTATTTCTTATTTATACTATTATTGCATTTATATTTAAAGAAGTATTTCACTGCAGGAAAGATAGTCGGTCTTTTCATGAAACTGGGCTGTTTTTGTAGAAGGAAGACGCAAATACAGTACTTGTGACATTGGTGCTACATGACCAGAGAAAACAGAAGAAGGCTGTGGCATTCACTTTTTCTCAAGAAGTAGAAAACCCACAACTACCAGAATGCACTGCATCACATGAACCAATAAACGCTCCTGCAACCTTGGCCTTTTTTCCCACAGAAAAACTATATAGTGGATCTTGTAGTAGGAATTGTGCAAATTTGCAGGAAAGCCCAATCAGTCTTTTTTCAGCATTGGCAGTATAAAAATCTTTTTTCAGCATTGGCAGTATAAAAACAAAATCGGGGAGTGCAGCAAAATGCTGCCTGCCTACTGTTGTAAAGTAGCAAAATGTGTAGCTCAGCGTGTGACGTAAACAGTGACGTGGGAGGGAAGCCGCGGCTGGTCAGTCCTTCTGCGATTCTCTTGTAAGTCGGCCTGTTCTTCACCGTCCCCGTCATCTGACGGTTAATGGCCTCTTCGTTTGCGAGGACAAGGAGGGCGCGCAATTCCTTGTCTCCCCAGTTGCTCATCTTTACAGTGTCTGTCAGGTTTGTGTTTCCCTCTTGCTACTAGCTGCTCGCTTATTCCTGCTATCAGCTGTTTCCTGTTGCAGAGGGCCGCCTCAGTCTTTTTAAACTAAAAAGGTTCCGCCAATAATGACTACCCTACAAGGCAGAAAATTGGGCGCCTCGGATCAACTCGCAGATCCAGCTCTGTGTGTCTAAACGCTCGCAGCTTGCCGGCAAAACGGCCCAACATTCGCGGAAAATCTGACGGTGTAAAAGGGACTCTAGAGACAGACAACCATTCACACTCACATTCACACCTACGGACAATTTAGAGTCACCAATTAACCTGCATGTCTTTAGACTGTGGGAGGAAGCTGGAGCACCCAGAGAAAACCCACGCTGACATGGGGAGAACATGCAAACCCCCCTGTTGCTGTGGGGCAACAATGCTAACCACTGCACCACTGTGCCGCCCTGCACTGAAATATGTTTCTGAAAAACATTAAAATGAGAAATAGGCAATACAGTGCAGATGGTACAGATCACACTTACAGAGACATGTGGCGGACAGCATCCGTGTTGCCATGTATGGAGGAACACAATTTGGGAAGACGGGCTGCAGGACGTAGCTGGAGAACGTGAGGGCGATGACGGCCAGCGTGGTCGGATACATGATGAGGACGGCGCTCCACAACAGCAGAAACCTGAATAAGAGAAAGACTTCAGTGACTGGTGTGTCCAAGTACGGCACGCTGTATAATTCAGCATTAAACATGAATACACGTTACATTTACGACGATTATAAGTGATAATATTTATAGTAGTGTCCTGTTTTCAGTGGAGCGTTATAATGTTATTTGCTTCTCTTAAATACTTTTAAAGGGTTTTCCACTTTTACCCAGGTAGCTAGAATTGCTTTGTCCGAGGGTAGTATAAAAGCAGTGGTAGAAAGTAACTAAGTACATTTATTCTAGTACAGTTTTGAGGTACTTATACTTTACTTGAGTATTTCTATTTTACTGCACTACATTTATTTAATAACTTGAAAGATTAAGATTCATATTGTGAGATATAATCACCAAATAAATTATGATGCCTTAATACAGCATAAGAAAAACGTTATTGATCCATGGGCAAAAAGCTACCCCAGTAGGTTTTATGCCTTCACAGACCAGTGAAGTTGCAGTTACAGTTTATATTCATGTCTGTGAAAACATCTTCCACCCAGCAGCACAGAAGATCTATACAATCAGCACAGTTTCAAGGTGGACACCCAAGATTAGAGTCACCAAATCAGTATCTGACCAAATATTTCCCCTTCTGTTCCTGGGATATGACCTTGAATAACAGCCAGGAAAGTGTTTCATGCCGAACATTGTGATGTCACAGTGAAGCTGACCTTTGACCTTTTGGATATAGAATGTCATCACTTCATTATTTTTATCCTGTTAGACATTTGTGTGAAGTTTTGTCTTAATTAGCATATGAATTCTTGAGTTATGGCCAAAAACATAATTTGTGAGGTCACACTGACCTTGACCTTTGACCTCTGACACACAAAATTCTAATCAGTTTATTCCAAATGGACTTTTGTGCCAAATTTTAGAAATTCCCTCAAGCTGTTCTTGAGGTATTGCCTTCACGAGAATGAGACAGAAGCAAGGTGACAGTGACCTTGACCTTTGACCACCAAAATTCAATCAGTTCATCCTCAAGTCCAAGTGAATGTTTGATAAATTTGAAGAATATCCCTTGGGGTTTTCTTGACATATCTCGTTAATGAGAATAAGACAGGCAAGGTCACAGTGACCTTGACCCTTTGAACTATGACCACCAAAAACTAATCAGTTCATCGTTCACATGGACATTTGTGCCAAATTTGAAGAAATTCCCTCGAGGCGTTCTTGAGATGTCGTGTTGACAAGGATGGGACAGAAGTACGGACCCACAGACGCACCGACAACCCAAAAACAGCAAAAGCCTCCAGCCTCAGCTATCGCTGGTGTGGAGGCATATAAAGCAATTCTTCCTGGACTTTGAAGTTAAACAAAATTTCAGTATATGTAACAACTTTCAAAGTCATAAAAAGCACACCTGTGGGCAGTTCACATGAACCGTCTCTGATAGCGATTACCATCTACTTTACATTTCACTACATAGTGTGTTCGGTATAACAAAGTGTTCAACAAATGTCTGGTGAAAAGTGTCACACTTTATCTTCTGTAGTGCACTCAAACATTCCCACAATGCACGGTTACTAACTGAGAGTTAACGTCATTCATCGAGCAGACAGAAAACAGGGTGAATGACCTGAGTAGAGTCCAAACTGACACACTCTATGTCCTCTACACCGCCCCACTTTACACTGCAGCAGAGTATCTTCACTCACCCCATCAGACCACCGAATATCTCCGTGACATAGGAGTAGTCTCCTCCAGATTTGGGGATGGTGACGCCCAGTTCAGCGTAGCAGAGGGAGCCCAAGGCAGCGATGCAGCCTCCCAGTACCCAAACCACCAACGCCAGACCCACTGAGCCCGAGTGCTCCAGGACTCCCTTTGGAGAGATGAAGATCCCGGAGCCGATGATGTTCCCTGAGGAGAGGAGGTAGAATCAATCAGCTTTGTGAGCCAGGTGTGTGCACATACGAGGAATTTGACTCATTTTTTTGTTGCTCTCGATGTACATACAAAGAAAAGACCACCTGAAACCAGAGCTTTTGTTTGGTATGCATTTTTAATTTCTCCCAGCTATTTGGGATCAGTAGGACCTGACAAGTATTAAAGAAACTAAGCATTGTCTTTGAACACTAAGTAGTTTTGGGGAAAAAAAATTCTGTCTTTACATAAAGACAGTGGATTTATTCTTAGTAGTCACAAGTGTGTAACAACGTATAAAATTGCTCATTTCAATGCCTGAAAATTGTTGTGCAAAAACAAAATTGCAAATTATAAAACGTATAAAAAGCAGCGTAACTCTGTATGAATTTTCCTTGCTCCACACTTCAAGCTAGGAATGTCCCTTTTGTCTATAGTAAGGTGCAATGGTATGAGATTTTCACGGTACGATAGCCGTCTCAGAAAATATCATAGATTCATGGTGTCACAGTATTACAGAATTTAGAATGACTGAAAACAGAATGAAAACAGAAAGGTTATTGTTGGTTGAACAAACGTTTTCTTACTATAACTGAAACTTGAAACCATTTTGTTAATGGAAGTATGTGCAAAAAGTCTCCCCTTTGAAAATAACTATAATAAAGGGGAGATTCTCCGTCCACTTGCATTTTTTTTCAATATCGTAGATAGGCAAATGTACATAGTATGATAGGCGTACACTTTTATATCACAATATACCTTGAAGCCGATATATCACTGCAACTGTAGTCTGTAGGAACAGTCCGTCACACCAAATTGGCCTGTGTGAAATGCCGTCATAATAAAACGATCAAGTCCCAGTGTCCTCAAACAAGTACTTCCCCATTAACAGCATCTCAGCTTGATACTGTTGCTTAAATTGTGCATGTTTTCTGAACGTTCACAGACACAGATGACATGGAGCAGTGCCACCTGAGATTATAGAGGCAGTGAAGCGTAGTGCTAGCGAGATATGACTGCAGGAAATGACAAAGAAATGAAATAGTGGTGGAAAGGAGTGAAAAGGATTTTGAAAAGAAGTTTGAAACTTTTGACTCTGCCCTCTATGGTCATATATCGGCTGTATCTTTGCCATCATAGAGGACGCATGAAAGTATGAGGGCAGTGACGTTTACATTTGAAACAGATGCTACAATGTTCATACATAAAGGGAGTATAAATGAGCCTAAAGGGTGCAAAACTACTTCAGAACTTGACGACTA
Organism: Epinephelus moara; assembly: GCF_006386435.1. NCBI lineage: Eukaryota > Metazoa > Chordata > Actinopteri > Perciformes > Serranidae > Epinephelus > Epinephelus moara. The sequence goes on along the minus strand of NC_065525.1, from coordinate 40,704,950 downwards.
CCTCTGACTTGCTAAACACAGACTTTGTCTCACCTCTGTGTGTAATTTTGTGGCATAAATATGCAACATGACAGAGATGGGGATGAAAATCTAGAAAATGCTTAAGTAGATAAATAAACATTAATCTAGCCCATGAACTTAAATTTGCACATCCACTGCAAATATTTTCACACATATGGGGAACATGTTTACATATGCATGTCCGCACAGCACATCTCCAACATTTCCGCTGCTGCACCTTAAAAACACCAGTGACCCCGTTGAGACTTTTGAGCAACCTCAGTCACACGATCCAAACTGTCCCCCTCTGAGTTTATACAGAGGGCATTAAAACACAAAGAGCTCTATAACAGAGTGAGTTAGAGAAGGAGGTAAAGGCCATCACTCAGGCTGGGACAATCCCTCCTGCCCAGAGCCTCAGTATGCAGTGTAGAGTACCAGCAGATCCGACGCATTCAGACTACAGCGCTACCAGTAGCACGGCAGAAGGCAGCCAAGTGGCACAGACATCCATTACATAACCAGACATAAATTATCCACTCCAGGCTGCAGAGGTGGGAAGTGACCGACTCACCTTCTGCATCCCTCCAATCCTGCAGCTTCCTTAAAGTGACACACAGGAAGGAAAAACACAGACTGATGCTGTGGAGATGAATGTCGACAAAAACTGCAGCTCAGTTTAATCTAGAGGCACAAAATGACTCTTGATGCTGAGCCTGGTTCAGTGTGTCAAGCAGCCAGCTTGTTCACTCACTCTGAATGGAAAGGTGCTTCAGCATTCTGCACACAGGACCTTTCTCTTGTTCTGGAGAAGGATTTTGACAAAAATGTCCGCCTTGAGCAAGAAACAACGGCTTGGCCGAGAGGGAGCTCTGGTCCAGTTAGCCAAAACCTGGGCTAAAAACCAGGGTCAGACCTCATGGGGGTCACTGTGACGTGCAACTGCTAAAAAGCCCTTAAAGGGACAGTTCACCCTCAAATCAAAAATACATGTATCTCCTCTTACCTGTAGTGCTATTTATAAATCTAGATTGTTTTAGTGTGAGTTGTCGAAGTCAGCTGTAGAGATGTCTGCCTTCTCTCCAGGATAATGGAACGAGATGGCACTCAGCCTGTGGTGCTCAAAACACCAAAAAAATATATCTGAAAAACCCAACAGCAATGTGTCTTTCCAGAATTTATGACCTGGTTACTCAAGATAATCCACAGACCTTTCAGTAGGAGCTATTTTCGTTTTACCAAGCTACACCCACCAACTGTATCACTGCAGAGAAGGAAGCGTGCATCTACTCATGGAAGAGAGGTTCATGCTCCTGACAATGAGAGATGTGAACATTACTGGCGTCCTCCTCAGCTGAGCTATAACGTTAGCTAGCTCAGTGGTACTAAGGCCCAATCCCAATACCCCCCCTTGTCCACTACCCCTTAGCCCTTGGCCCTACCCCTAGCCGTTGCCCACTACCCCTTGGCCCTCGAAATGAAGCAACGAGGGGTAGGGGTTGAAATCTTTCCCTAGGAATTGGGACATCACTCACTACGTCACTGCGTCGGTTACGTTCATGCATACGTAACTATTTTAAACAGGAAGCTGCGAGTCATCTACATTTCCAACCGGCATCTACAATGGAGTCTCCAGTTGAGTTCATCCTACCGCATTTGCATTATTCATCATGCTTCATTTGATGAACGACAGACGACAGAGGACTTCTGCTAGCTAGCTAACCAGATAACATTACGAGGCAGCATAGTTATACTAGCTGGCGTGTTATCCTAATGTGAAAAATCTAACAATGACAGACGCCAGATAGTAAGAGCTAGCTAGCTAGCTAACAAGCAACCTGACGACGGTAATGTTAGCTATGTATGAACTTTTTCCAACCTGACGACGGTAATGTTAGCTATGTATGAACTTTTTCCCACATCTCTTGCTCGGTGGTAGCCATGGCGACGTCTAACCCTCGCTGGCAAGTCAGCATCAGAAATCCCTTGCTCTAAAGGGCTAGTTTCATACCCACTACCCCTTGTTACGCCCCCTACCCCTACATGGAAAAGGAATTGGGACACCACTACCCCTCACGGGAACGCACAAGGGGGGGTATTGGGACGGGCCCTAAGTGAGCTAGCAGTAGATGCACCATGGATGGATAAAGAGACCTGGATACAGCATTGGAGGCAGGGCCTTGTATATTTCTATAAAACTTGCTCAGTGGCACATGAAGCCAAAATGGTTCAACTGCCCCATATAAAATTACCCAAAAGATCAGCACTGCTTCCGCACTGTGTGGCGCATAGAGGAGGAGCACGCGAGACTTCCACCAACTGAGCCAGCTACTTGCGGTTTAGGGATCGGTTAACTTGAATGGAGAATAAAATGCCTAAATTGTCGTCAGAACTGAATGGATTAAATCTCGATAGTCATTTTGCAGGGATTCTGGAGCTTAAAAAATGTATCCACTCATTTGCAGACATATTTTTGTTCCTCATGTAAGTCTACAGAAAAAGTCTATCTGGGCTGAAGGGCATCACATGACGTTGTAATTACACTGTTTGGCCACTACGAAAATTGGCTTCAAAGCCCCGCACACTTCCTGGGGGCCTGAGATGCACGCTTCCGTCTGCAAGGTGGTACGGTTGGCGGCTGTAGTCACAACCATAGACTGAGGGGATGCATGATATTGGATTTACAACATGCGTACAACTCATTCGACCGATAACTGAAACTAACATTTCTAAGTTTAGTGATCATCAGGTCTCTTCTGTAGTGGAATCAACATCATATTATACATGCATACTCTTATTGTGATGGCCCACCAGCAGATGAAGACATGAAATACAATTCATTCATAGTCCAAAAGAAGAAAAAGCATATTAGCTAGCTGCGGTGACATCACCCACTGTTTTGTGGACTTTTGATGAGAAGCTTCAAGTTGGCATTTTGGCTGTTGCCATCTTGTTGTTTTTGAAGCCAGAAATGACTGTATTTGGAGGAGAGGGTGGAGCTGTAGTGATGCCTCACAGACAGTCAGTTAAAACGGACCTGCCCGTAATTATGTGTAACTTTAAGCCTTAATAAAATGTAAACAGGTGAGTATATAAAAACACATCCTCCGTACAGTTGTCATAAATGTTGAGATTAGCTATAGAGATCAAAACTGTTATTTGTATCAGGCTGTAAACATGTTTACATGAGGGTCTTTGGGGATCGACTCGCTACTGGAGTCAGCCTCGTGGCCATTAGAGGAACTACAGTGGCACTTTGGTGTTGGCTTCATTTGTCAGCCTTGGAGGTTGTTGCTTGCTCACAACAAGGTCTGTGCCTTATCTAGAGTAATAAGGCCATGATTTCTGGAAAGAGACATTGCTGTTGAGTTTTTCAAATGTAATTTTTGGCGCTTTGAGCACAACAAGCTGAGTGCCATCTAGTTCCATTTCATTGGAAAGACATCGGCTGATATCTCCAACACTATCTAGACAGATAAATAGCACTGTAGGTAAGAGGAAAATTATGTGTTTTTGTTTATTGGGTGAACTGTCCCTTTAAGTAGGATCCTGCAGCCATCTGTCCCCCTGCTGCTTTACATTTTTCCTCTCATTCACACACTCAGTGACACACCAATCTCAGCTAACTACCATGGAAGGTGCTCATCTGACCATCGGGACCAATTTGAGGTTCAGTGTCTCATCAAACAACACTTCGCTCTTGAGATCGATCAGCCAGCTCTGCATTTGGAGGATAACCCACCCCAACAGTCACACCAGCAGCCCTGTCAGTCTCTTATGCTCACTACACATCAGGGCCCAGATGTCAAAAAAATTGAATCTGGATCAAAATCATCTGGATTTGGAAGTCCCATGTTTTGCTGTCCAGGATCAGTGAGTTCTTTTTTTTTAAAGCAAAATTGCATCGAATCAAATTGATCCACATACAAACTTTTCAACATTACCAAATCCAGATATTCAGCGCTCTATATCTACATATCACTATACAGGCAGTTTGCCAACACTTACCACTCATCGCCATAGGTGCGAACAAGAAAGATCTTCGAGATTATAACTAATTACTAACTAATTTTTGTTTTATTTTGACAGCTATTTTCAGGATTTTTTTTTATGGGGACAACATCCTTTTTTTGCACGATATAAATAAATGTATATATATTTTAACAATTTGAAAGTTTTATTACATTTTGTTCCTGGAATCCACCCTGAATCCAGCCTTCCATTCAGATCAGATTTTCTGGATCAAGTGTATCCCAATCCTACAAAAAAAGTTTTGAACAACACAAACTGAAGGATTAATGTAGATCAAAATTAGGACTGCATTACATGATCTAATCTGGTTTTAGAACGCTTTTTTTCCCCCTCTGCAGCTGAAATTCAATCAGATTACTTCTGAACAACTCGGCCCTGAAAACAAAATTGTTAAATGGATTAGAGACAGCTTTCACTTCCTACATCCTCACGACCATCTAAGAAGCCAGTATCCAGTTTATCCTCTGTCCATCCAACATTCAGTTTATGAGGCTAAACTCACAGATCCCAGATTTGGATCAACTTCCATCAGTCTGGACTTTGAGCCTCAGTGAGCCTCACTGTGTCGCTGGGTGACATCTTCGTTCATTACATTGAACACACGCACTATCTTGACTCAGTCCCACATACACCGTCCTGCAGCTACAAATACTCAGTGGACCAGTGGTTCCCAACTGGTTCAGCCTCAGGGTCCAGATTTCTCCTTAGTCATTAGCTCAAGGTCCACACAGTTTAATATATTCAGCGTCATACATGCGTTTCACCATGTCGTGGAACTAGTTTACTGTCTCTGTTAAGCAGCTGTCTGTTATTCACACAATCTACAGCAGGAAACTGCACTTCAAAATAAAAGCTCTGTGCTGTAAATTCACTGTACTTCAAAAATAAAGTGTATTTTTACAATCTTGACACACGTCACTTGCGGTCCATTTAGAATGGACCTGCGTCCCACTTTTGGACCGCGACCCACCAGTTGGGCACCACTGCACTAGAGCACCAAATGTGGTTGAATCCACCACTGAAAATAGTCCCCAGCAGATGCAGCATTTCTTCCTGTTTGTTTATTTAAAACAAACTATGTGTTTGTATTTTTACAGATATTACAGCTTTAGTTACAAAGGTTGAAAGTAACTATGTTCATCCAAGTAATGTGCTTCAGTACAAATTGTACTGACTTCACTACATTTATTTGTCTTAGTTACTAGTTACTGTACAAATTAAGATTCTTCTCTACAAAACATGTTAAGAGTTTATAAAATACGATGCTCAGTTATAGATTAAACAGCTGAAACAATTACTTCATTAATCAATTTGTTGATTGAGAGACAATTAATGTGATTTTAAGGGCTGTAGTCATTTTTAATATTAAAACATTTAATGCAATTTATACAGATAGAGAAGATAAAATACACATTTAGACAAGACTCTTTTCCACCTGTAATTCGGTTGTGGCATACTCAGGTAAACTAAAGATCATGCCGGATGCTACCTGATAGTCACATCCATATTTATCCATGTAAACAACAATATTCAATGTACAGAGTTTTTTCTGTTCTCTTTTTTGTTTTCTTTTCTTTGCTGTTGTTTTTTTTCTGTTGATATTTAAATTCTCATCTTTATATTTGTATCTATTTCTGTTTTACACCAATTATTTTACCTCTTCTTACTACTATTTCTTACTATTCTATGAGATCAGATATGATAGTGTAACAGTCACAGACATAGACAGGAAGTCATACTTATCCTTTAAGCTCAATGCACAGCTGAGACTGTTTTGGAGGAGTCTTCATATGAACTTAAGTGTTGGATGGTTACATAAAAGACCATCTGTCATTTACCAACAGGTAAATACATCAGCACCTGTCAACGACACAGATGTCCGGGCCAATCAAACATAAAGGCCCAGTGTGTTGAATTTAGGGGGATATCTTTGCAGGAATGGAATACAATCTAACAAGTTTGTTTTCTTTAGTGTATAAAAAAAATAAGAATTGTTGTGCTTTTGTTACCTTAGAATGAGTCGTTTATATCTACATAGGTCCTTGACTATGGAGATCGCCATGTTGCACCACCATATTTCTACAGTAGTCCAGAATAGATAAACTAAACACTGGCTCTAGATAGGGTCATTCATGTTTTCGCTGGTTTTAATCACACGGTCCAATTGTTTTGGAGAGGAAGAGACCTCTGTGGATAATTTGGCTCCTAGTTAAATCTTCTAAACATCTGGATCTTAAGCAATTAAGGAAAAAAGGCGAGCACATATTAGCAGGTGCTTGGCTGGCGGCCTGTCTGCAACGTGCCAAATTGCATTGAAAAAACACAGATTTGTGACATTAAACTGCTTTATTCAGTGTTTTTACTGGTTTAAATCACCTGGTCTGTTTGTTTTGGAGAGGAAGCGACCTCTGTGGGGAAGTTTCAGCTGGTTGCAATCTGCAGTCCTTGCTGCTAGATGCCTTCACAGTTATGGTTGCTGTTTCCATACATCACTTCAGCTCCACCCTGAATCCTCGCGTCCTCTCATAGTATCAAAAAATAATAATAATTTTGTGTCTATAAACAACTAGTAAATTCAGTCTGTACAGCAGCTCCATCTCAGCCCTCTCTCAAGATATCCATCAGATCGAATGAAAAAACTTTCTGTGCAGCAAATCCAATTATGTCATAATCAAATAACTCCACTTATAACACTGCTCTCACTGACAACACTCTGATCATCCCACAGCTTTCTGCTGAAGACTCTGCTGCAACTGTTGGCATGAAAATAATCAGTCAGTGAGGAAAACAGAGGAGGTGAATATCGTCCGCTTGGAACAAAAGTAAAAAGAAACATTGCTGGAAACATTCCTCAGAGACTTTGGTCCATATTGACATGATGACATCACACAGTTGATACAGATTTGTCGGCTGCACATCCATGATGAGAATCTCCCGTTCCACCACATCCCAAAGGTGCTCTATTGGACTGAGATCTGGTGACTGTGGAGGCCATTGGA
>NC_065525.1:40676232-40697770 GCF_006386435.1 Epinephelus moara | reverse complement strand
GTGCTGAAAATCCCAGTAAATACTCAGACCAGCCCGTCTGGCACCAACAACCATGCCACGTTCAAAGTCACTTAAATCACCTTTCTTCATCATTCTGGTGCTTGGTTTGAACCTCAGCAGGTCGTCTTCACCATGTCTACATGCCTAAATTCATTGCTGCCATGTTATTGGCTGATCGGCTATTTGACTAACTAACACACCATGTATCTTTGGCTTTAGGTCTAGTCCACATGAGCACAGGTATTTTTAAAACCAAACTTTTTTGGCCTCCAGTTTTTAAAAAATCTGCGTCCATACAAGCGGTGTAATAAAAATACCTCCGTCCACATGACACCGCAAATTCCACTATCAAGCAATTTAATGCACATGCCAAAGCAGTAGGTGGCGATATAACTCCTAACTGTAAGGCCATTGTAGCCAATCAGAAGGCAGTAAAACGTCATTACTGGAAAAACAGCAACGTTAGTTGTATCAAAGATACTAGATTACTACCACCTTCTTTGGTTGTATGATACAGCCACAAAGTGCTGATATGCTGCTAAATAGCAGCAGTATTTTGTTTAGGTCCATCCTCAAATCGTCTCTTGCACACACTGGATCGGGTAAAAACACAGCTGTTTTCTGTTTACGTCGCACACTGTGATGTCATATAATGGAGACGAGAGAAAATAACTGCAGTTATCCTGTCCACACATGACTGCTGACACCGGACTTTTCAAAAAAGTTCACCCTGGACTCCGGTTACAAATAACTCCGGTTACAGGGGCCCAAAACTGCGGTTACGTGTGGATGAAAGGCCAAACCGTGAGCAAAGAGTCACGGTTTTATAAATACCTGCGTTGGTGTGGACAGCCCCTTAGTGGCCACTGGGAGTCCAGGACCTTGTGAGACACTACTGGGGGGCTCTGTAGGGCAAAAATGAGTGGATCTTCCACACTGTGTGCACTGGGTGTTGACTATGCTTCTGGTGTTTGGGGTTTTGAGAACATATAAGTTGTAACACGGTGCATTAAAAAGCAATTCGATCCTTCCTGGGTGTCCATACATTTACTTCAGTATGGCCATTAGTTGAGATATGGGATGGGAACCTCTGAAGACTGGTGAAGATGTTGCATCAGAGGCTCACTAAAAAGATATTTCACTGGGACACTTCCCCCTGTCGTTAGTGAGTTAAAATCATTGTTTAATTTGAACAACTTATCATGTATATCATAGAACTTATTGTCTCTTAAAGAATAACTACAGCGTGGAACCTTACGTGAAGCATAAGATCCCATTAGTATCAGAGACTGGAGGGTTTAACACCACCACAGAGGAGGACAGAACTTGTTTGGTGTGTAATTTAGGTGAAAATTGATGACTTCTGTCTATGTTGATTTCTTTTGCTTGGATGATCATGAAAAATTTGAGTTTTGTTGCAGAAAGGGAACCTTTTTTAGTGGCTGATTTTTTTTTGCCAGGCAGAGAATTCTGTTTCTGGACTGAGTAGTTAAATAACATGTACTCTATTTTGTTACTGCAGTGTCACTGTACATGTAAGTGTGCATGACACAAATAAAAATCAGTCAAAATATATTTTATTATTATTATATTTTTAATTTCATTTTATTTTATTAATTTAATTTAATTTAATTTAATTTAATTTAGTTTAGTTTAGTTTAGTTTAGTTTAGTTTATTTTATTAAGTTTATTTTTATTCTATTCCATTTCATTTCATGTTTTTATTATGACAAGGCCAGTGAACCTGGAGCCTCTGGGTGCCCTGAGCAAAATCTGAATTTTTAATCTTCATAATTTTCACCTTAAATGTTTTTTTGTTGTTGTTGTTTTTTATAGGGATGATGCAATTTAACATAGTTCCAATATCCAGTACAGAGTACGGGACTGATGTGTTGCACAGAGAGTTTACAGCTGTTGCTACTTTTCAACTCTTGTACCTCGTTGGGCTTTTACACGTAGACCTAAAATGTTGTTAAGAGTACACACTTTAAAACATCATACATTAACAACCACAGTGCACTATAAACATTGAATTAAAATACATAAACCACAATCCACACACTACAATACACACACCACAGTACACCAAAACGCTTACACTCACACCCCTTAAAGGTTTGAGCACATTCAGAGTGGTTGAGCTCCAGTTTGCTTTCAACCAGCATCTGACCTTTGTTGTGAAGGATTTTATCATCCTCATCATGAACACATGGAAGTCCTGGTTTGTGTATTTTAAGTCATATTTATAAAAATCTGGAGTGAAACAGTGAGTTTTGTGGCTGAGCGCCAGACAGCCGACTCACTGCTGACATATCTGCATCACCCTCCTGCAGGGCCAGCTGGTAATATTCATACTAGCAGTGATCATCAGAGCAGAGTGGTGCAGCCAGTGCTCATGCTGAAACAGCCGGCCCTCTGCATGCAGCCTGACTCCCTGCAGGCCCTCCACCTCCACCTCCATCCCCATCTCCATCCAGCCTGGATGATGCTCCTGTATTTACTGTGCTTAGGTGTGTTTAAAGCTCCCTGCTGTCCCTTCTGCTCCAGCACACAATGTCCTTCTGCCTGACCAGCAGCCTGCTCCTGCACTTCATATATTTCAGCCACGTAAGCACTTACAACTCAGTTTGATGTGAACACACATGCAAACAAACATGGAGTCCCTCATTTTCTTATGACCAGTGCTACCAAACTATGATCTGCCCCATCAGTCCAGGGGCCACAGAGGATTTCAGCTTTATTCTAACAGTTGTTTGTAAAGTATCAGCCCTGCAGAAACACAGTCAGACGGCTCTGAGTAGTTTTTGTAAAGTTGTGCAGTGATAAAGTAAAGAGCAGAGCTGATCCCAAGTGGCAGCAGCTCTCTTGTTTTCCTGCCTCACCTATGATGATGGTGCAGGCGCTCAGCAGCCCGATCTCCTTCTTCAGAGTCACTCTGTCGGGGATTTTCTTCTTCTTCTCCTTCTTCTTCTTGCCGTCCGTCACGGTGCCGTGCGGCCGGGAGCAGATGCTGCTGCTGCCGTTCTGTCCATCCATGTCCGCCTGCCCGGGTCCGGTCCGGTCCGTCCAGTCCACTGTGTCCTCCCAGTCCCAGTACTCCCAGTGCTCCTGTCCTCTCCTCGCTCCGTATTCATGCAGACTGAATGGGCTGCGCTTGCGCAACAACCTGCCGCTGTCCAGGGTAGAATGTTAAATACCCTGGACTCACCATGAGGCGTTCAGGGACACCGGGAGGAACCGTGATGCTGCTGTCAGGCTACTTCCTCCAGGTGGAGTGTTTCTGTTTCAGCTCCCTAAAGAGTCCTTTAGATGAAGTCAGAGAAAACACTCTTCTGCGGAACTCAAAAGCAGTGGTGGAAAAACAAACAAACAAATAAACAAACAAACAAAGTCCGAATGATACCACAAATTTATGAGAAACATAAATAATATAAACTATAAATAATATTACAATAATTGTATTTGTATTTGCAAAAACTAGAGAATAGCACGGTGCAAAAATATTGAAATATAGATAATAGTTAAGTGCAAAACATTTTTTGAAAAAAAAGGTAACAGGTGCAAAATATGAAAAAATAGATAACAGTAAAGTGTAAAATAATAATAAAATAAAAAAAATATTTAAAAGAACTAGATAACAGTAAGGTGCAAACAAGGTATCAGTAAGGTGAAAAATATATTTAAAAACTAGATGACAGCGAGGTGCAAAATATAAAAAAATAGATAACACTAAGGTGCAAAACATATTTTAAAAACACATAACAGTGAAGTGCAAAATATAAAAAAAAAACCTAAATAACACTGAAGTGCAAAATATTTTTTAAAAACTAGATAACAGTAAATGCAAAATATTAAAAAAAAAAACACCTAAATAACAGTGAAGTGCATAACATTTAAAATAAAAAATAGATAACACTGAGGAGCAAGATATATATAAAAAAAATTGATAACAGTAAGGTGCAAACTATTTATTTATTTATTTTTAAAAACCTAGAAAACTAAGATATTTTTAGATATAGACTAAGACTAAGATATTAAAAAAATGGAAAACAGACAGAGGGGTGCAAAATATGTAAAAAGAAAACAACAACAACAACCAAAAACTAGAAAACAGTAAGGTTCTAAATAAAAAAATATAAAAAACAACCCTAGATAACAGCAAGGTGCCAAATATATATACATATATATACACATACATATGTATATATATATATATATATATATATAATAACAGTGAGTTGGAACTACAATTCATATACTTTCACTGTAGAAACAGGAAGAAGAAACAAAAAATTCAAACTCACTTTGTCATTTCAACGATGTGAACGATTTTTCTGTAAAAGACAATAAAGCTCGCTCACAGAGCTCAGAGCTGCACTGAGAGGCGGAGCAGCTTTGGGCTGCATCGTCATATTTCCTGAAATGAAACTTAAAGTTCCTCTGAGCTGAAGCAGAGCTGCAGCCGAGACAAGTCTCTTTATATCTCTCCAAAGAAACATTCAACTGAACCCAGAGGGTTTTCTCAACAACGCACACTGGTGAGTTCACTGACCTACAGACACAAGATGCGACCAAGTGAATCCTCGCTCATATAAACACAGAATTAAAAACAACAACAATATCAGATAAACGTGTCGTGCTAAAAGCTAACGGCCCAGCTGAGATTCCCGTTAGATTGCCCAGTATACACAGTATAACTGAGTTCATCCTGTACAGCTCATGAAGGCATAAAACTGATGTTTTAAGATAAGATCAGACAAAACGTTGCTTATACCGACAGAAATTACTGTGCAGCTGTGGCAATAGCGTGAACTTAAGTGGGGAGAGTACCTTAACTATAAAATGTTATACAGTGCCAAAGCCAGGTTTACAGTATGAATCCTTAAATTATAATCAGGTTAACAGTTTGGATCAGTCAGGGTGGGGTTGCACATCTATGTACAGCTATATCACAGTTTACACAGTTAAATGTTCATGTTATTGTACTAAATGGCTCATTATTGAACATTAAGGCCCATTTGTGTGTCAGTTGTGAGGAGCTGAGTTGAAATGATAAAAAATATGATGAGATGGACAGAAATCCAGAGGGAAAAGAGGGAGAGACAGACAGAGGGAGGAGAGGGCGGTTGTGCCTAGTTTTGTTTGTCTTTGTGGATCAATACAGCTGATCATATTTACTGTTTCAACAACTGGTATGAAGTCAAAACCTGAGATCTACTCAGGCAGGAAGTTCCACTGAGGGTGTATTTTTAACTGAGGTCCATCGGTGGCCGTGGCGGTTGTGGAGGGAAATCATTTTATATATAATTTCCTGCAGTCCAGAGCAGCAGCCTCCATCTTTTCTTCTGCATATGTGTCTGACTATCTGCTCTCTGAAGCTCTCTGTACCTCCTCTTCCTCCTCTTTGTCCAGCTGATAATCTGACTCTATGTTCACTATAATCACAATACTATAAGCAGCAAGCTAAGAGTATTATTATTTGATGTGTGATGCAACAGTAACGGAGGGATCACATTTTGTTTTGGGGGGGTTTGAAATTGAATTCAGTGATGAATTTGCAGATTTAAATTCTGATATTAACAACAAGCAGCCTGGGATGTTATCACCACAATCCTGAAGACATCCCATAAGTTTATTATTCTTTCATAATGGGATGCACGATATATATTGGGCTGATAGATGTGTGGGAATATGGAAATTAATATTACCGTAAAACTTCTATTAGCAGCCTGGGCTATTATTTGCACTGAACTCAACAGGCCTTTATTTGGGACAGGTGTCTATATGGGACAGGCCTCTAATTCCTTTTACACAAAAGTGTTGCTCAGCAAAGATGGGAAATACTACAAAATAATTTGTTTATCTGAACCAGTATGAATATTACTTGTATAAAGATTAGGCTTTCACAGAAGTATATGTTATGTGATGACACTTGTTTTACGGCACCTGGCATACGTACCTGGCGTACATACCCGATACAGCACCACTTTCTCCTGATAAAATAATATTCATAACTTGGATTATTTTATGAAAAACATGATTCCTTTAATTGATGGACCCTTGTGGACTAAAGAAATATAAATAAATTAATGGGTTATCAAGGAATGGACACATATTCTGACTTTATGACAGCTTCAGAGGAAGGGAGTTTTTTGTGCCTGTAAATCTGACTGAATTATGGTCTTCTCTGGTGCTCATGGTTTTAATAAGATTAAATCAACTGATTGAACTATGTGTAGCATCTCCATATTGACAAAGTTTCAACGTTTATATTTGTATGTGCAATCTAAACAGCTAAGTGTCATCAATCTGGTTACATCCAAAGAGCTTCTATAAAAATGAACTGCTTGGCAACCGGACCAGGCCTCTAATTTAGACAGGCCTTCATTTGTCAAAATGTGTAGCTACACCAGGCTAGTAAAAGAGACTGGGCATTTTTTAATTGAATTTTTACGGTATTATTTATTATTAATAATAAGATTAAAGATGATAAATAGAGCTGATAACACAGAGCCAACTTGCTTTCATTGCTTTAATTGGCATAACATCTACGCTGCCAATAAACACAGCGAAGAGAAGGAAGAGCAAGAGCAGCATGCTAACTAGAGAGCCAAACATGTTGTCCACAGTTTTCTGAAGAAGACAACACGGTTGTAGCGGGGGTCTGATCCCTTTCTGTTGCTGCCGTTACACTGATAAGATGTTAAGACAAATACTGGCTAAATACATCACATTAAGTAGTAATAAATGCCTTAACTTCACTTAAAAATGTTATGCCTTTTTAAAAAGGTAAATAATCAAAAGATATGTGATTTTAGTTTTGTTTTCTCACACTTTTTGTCCTCAGAGTGTAGACATGGCTGCTGCCAGCTGTCTGCTGACTGAACATCAGTTCCTGTGCTCCATCTGTCTGGATGTGTTCACTGATCCAGTCACCATACCATGTGGACACAACTTCTGTAAAACCTGCATCACTGAACACTGGAACGTTAATGCCTCGTGTCAGTGTCCTAACTGTAAAAAGCTTTTCAACACAAGACCAGAGCTTCATGTCAACACTTTCATCTCTGAGATGGCTGCTCAGTTCAGACAGTCAGCTCAACAGAAAGCCAGCAGCAGCAGCAGCTCAGAGCAACAAGTTTCCAAACCAGCAGAAGGTCTCTGTGACGTCTGCACTGGAACCAAACTGAAGGCACTGAAGTCCTGCCTGGTGTGTCTGGTCTCCTACTGTGAGACTCACCTGGAGCCTCATCTGAAGATGCCACGGCTGAAAAAACATAAGCTGATCGACCCTGTGGAGAACCTGGAAGACAGGATGTGTAGGGAGCATGATAAACTTCTGGAAATGTTCTGTAAGGATGACCACATGTGTGTCTGCATGCTCTGCACTGTTTTGGATCACAAGACACATGATGTTGTTCCTCTGAAGGAAGGATATGAAGGAAAGAAACTCGAGCTGGAATCCGAAATTCAGCAGATGATCCAGAAGAGACGACTGAAGATTGAGGAGATCAAACACTCAGTGAAGCTCAGTCAGAGAGGTGCAGACAGAGAGATAGCAGATGGTGTTCAGGTCTTCACCGCTCTGAAGGAGTCTGTTGAAAGAATCCAGGCCGAGCTCATCGACACGATCAAAGAGAAGCAGAGAAAGACAGAGGAACAGGCTGAAGGCTTTATTAAAGAGCTGGAACAGGAAATCTCTGAGCTGAAGAAGAGGAGCTCTGAGGTGGAGCAGCTCTCACAGTCTGAAGACCACCTTCACTTCCTCCGAAGCTTCTTGTCCTTGAGCACCGCTCCACCCACCAAGGACTGGACAGAAGTCAATGTCTGTCCAACTACATTTAAGGGGACAGTGAGGAGAGCTGTGAATCAGCTGGAGGAGACACTTCATGAAGAGATAACGAACCTGTTTAAGGCTGAGCTGAAGAGGGTCCAGCAGTATGCAGTGGATGTGACACTTGATCCTGATACAGCACATGGCTGGCTCATCATTTCTGATGATGGAAAACAAGTTAAACATGGTTATATAAAGAAGGATCTCCCAGACAATCCAGAGAGATTTGATTCTTTTTTTGCTGTGTTAGCAGAGCAGAGTTTCTCCTCAGGAAGATTTTACTTTGAGGTTCAGGTTAAAGGGAAGACTCACTGGACTTTAGGAGTGGCCAGAGAGTCAGTCAACAGAAAGGGAGAGATCACACTGTTATCACAGAATGGTTACTGGACGATTTCTAAGAGGACCGAAAATGTGTACTGTGCTGAGGATGATGATTTTAAAGTCAGTCTCTCTCTGAAGTCTCAGCCTGAAAAGGTGGGAGTGTTTGTGGATTATGAGGAGGGTCTGGCCTCCTTTTATGACGTTGATTCTGCAGCTCTCATCCATGCTTTTACTGGCTGTTCCTTCACTGAGAAACTCTACCCACTTTTCTGTCCTTCTTATGTCATCTACCGATCATTCTTCCAGTATATGGATAGAAACACTGCCCCAATGATCATCTCTCCTGTCAGTCACACTGAGTAGAACAACCATTTGATTTTCAACAGACAGATTCACTAACATTTAACGTCACAAATGTAAATTCTTCCTCCACTCTATTAGGTACACCTCTTAACGCACAGAGCTAATCAGCCAATCACATGGCACCAACTCAATGCATTTAGACATGTAGACATGGTCAAGACCACCTGTTGAAGTTCAAACGAGCATCAGAATAGGGAAGAAAGGTGATTTAAGTGACTTTGAACGTGCCGTGGTTGTTGGTGCCAGACGGGCTGGTCTGAGTATTTCAGAAACTGCTGATCTACTGGGATTTTCACACACAACCATCTCTAGGGTTTACAGAGGATGGTCCCAAAAAGAGAAAATATTCAGTGAGCAGTAGTTCTCTGGGTGAAAATGCCTTGTTGATGCCAGCAGAAGACCACACCAGGTGAGACTCCAGTCAGCTAACAACAGGAAACTGAGGCTACAATTCACACAGGCTNCATCATGTCAATATGGACCAACATCTCTGAGGAATGTTTCCAGCACCTTGTTGAATCTATGATACCAAGAATTAAGGCAGTTCTGAAGGCAAAAGGGGGTCCAACCTGGTACTAGAAGGTGTACCTAATAAAGCGGCCAGTGAGTGTATATATATACTCGGGATGTAGGGTGGATGCTTTTTTTTCTCAGATGTTACCTACATAGCTGTTAATATTTCTTTGATGTACTACGTTGTAACTTGATACTATAACACACCAATTTTACCACATTAATACATATTATCCAATGAAGTCTAATTTATACTAATAACTGCCTTCAACAATATTAAATGATCAGAAAATAATGTAATCATGAATAAAAGACATAATCATGTTCAACAGACGTATAATCATAGACTGTATAAGAAGTGTTGCTCAAATGACTGAAGAGCAGTTTATGAATCAGACGAAAGTCATTTTCTTTTCTCTCATTGTAAATAAACAAATGCAAAATTAAGTGTTAATTGTGTCTGATGAAGTTTTTTCTTTTGTATATCAAAGCTGAAAAATATCTGATGGTGTTTCTAATGACACCCGATCAGGTCTGAGTTGTTGTTGTGTTGTTGTGTTCAGCTGATACCAGCACAAAACCAGTGCTCCCAGTTTGTCAAGAATAAGTGAGTTCTGAGGTCGCCCTCTAGTGGAGTTCATAACAAACTGCAGCCTGTGGCTACATGAGGACATGCTCTGAATAAATCAGTCTGATGGTGAAGCAGATTACACAAATACAGGAGAACTACGAAATCTAAATCTGACTGGTGCTCAGTCTGATGTGATTGACAAGTTTTTTAGTGTGTGTTTTATAGTTTTTGAGGTTATTCTAAAATCAGAAACTTAATTTTAACTTAAGAAGACTTTTGTTGTAAAGTATTGAACTTTAGCTACCCTTAAAAAGGAGAATCAAAGAGACACATGTTAATCTACTGCTGCTGCTTATTTTCCTCCTTCTGATATAATCCATGAGAAACGTTTGAGACAGAGAAAAGGTGCTCAACACTTTGAAGAGCAGAAGGGAAGTGCAGAGGGGTTACTTACTATGATGGATCACAGACTGTAGTGTGTGAAACAGATAGAAACTGAAATGGTCAGTCAGAACAGATTGGCAGGGACAGGAATTAACAAAGTACATTTATTGAAATACAAAAGTACAAAAAATCAGATTGCCAGACTTTAAGATTTATGTTTTTTGAGGCGTTTTACTTTTTAATAGGGAAATATCATACTTTTTACTCCACTACATCTATCTAACAGCTTGAGATGCTGATTACTTTGTAGATTCACATTTTAAATTCAACAGGACAAAAAAACTCATATTGCTGTTGTTCTGTAATCCTTTAACTGCAGCGATTAACTGATTACATTTTTATGGTCAAAAGTCAAAGGTCATTGTGACCTTGCATCTGTCACTTTCTCTTGAACGCGATACAGTATCTCAAGAAGGCCTTGAGAGAATCTCCTCAAATTTGGCACAAAGTCAAATGATCTGATTAGAATGTGGTGGTTGAAGGTCAAAGGTCAAGGTCACTATGACCTCACAAACCATCATTGGCCATAACTCAAGAATTCATACGCTAAATATGACAATATTTCACACAAATGTCTAAATGGATAAAACAATGAAGTGATGACATTTTATATCCAAAAGGTCAAAGGTCAACTTCACTGTGACATCATAACTCTTTTCTGGCCATTACGCAACATCTTATATCAGGAACAGAAGGGGAGACATTTGGTCAGACACCAAACTGTTGACTCTAATCTTGAAACTGTGCTGATTGTGTAGATCTTCTGTGCTGCCGCGCTGAAGATGTGAGTGAAGCATCCTCGTTTTCACAGATATGGATGTAAACTGCAAGTGCAACTTGACTGTTTTGCAAACGCAGACATCTACAAGGTGTTAGTCCTACTTTGAGTAATATTTTGAGAAATAGTACATTTTGCCTTGGCTGCCAAAGTACGTGTTTTGGAATGAAAATCCTCATGTTAACATGATTATTCTGAGCCTGGTGATCTCGTAGAAATACCACTGCTGAACTCCATTTCTGAGGTCTCTTTCACAGACAGCATAGTCCCTGACCGCATAATGAGCTGTCTTAGTCAATCACGGGCTGAACTCATGCAGATTGCACCCGCAAACTCATAGACAGCCACAGCTCATATTTGTGTTGCACTATTTTCTCAGTAAGTTTGGCCCTCAGGTGCAATTTAACAACAGAATGAATACAATCCACTGATCTTAGTTTAATTTTATGAAACCATTGATCAAAAGATATGTAATCACAGTTTTGTTTTCTCACACTTTTTGTCCTCAGAGTGTAGACATGGCTGCTGCCAGCTGTCTGCTGACTGAAGATCAGTTCCTGTGCTCCATCTGTCTGGATGTGTTCACTGATCCAGTCACCATACCATGTGGACACAACTTCTGTAAAACCTGCATCACTGAACACTGGAACGTTAATGCCCCCTATCACTGTCCCAACTGTAAAAAGCTTTTCCACACAAAACCTGAACTGCAGGTCAACACTTTCATCTCTGAGATGGCTGCTCAGTTCAGACAGTCAGCTCAACAGAAAGCCAGCAGCAGCAGCTCAGAGCAACAAGTTTCCAAACCAGAAGTTGCCTGTGAGACTCACCTGGAGCCTCATCTGACGATGTCAGGCCTGAAAACACATCAGCTGATCGACTCTGTGGAGAACCTGGAAGACAGGATGTGTACGAAGCACGATAAACAGCTGGCGCTGTTCTGTAAGACCGACCAGTTGTGTGTCTGCATGCTCTGCACTGTTTCAGCCCACAAGAAACATGATGTTGTTCCTCTGAAGGAAGAATAGCTGGGAAAGCTGGGGAAGACAGAGGCTGAAACTCAGCAGATGATCCAGAGTAGACAACTGAAGATTGAGGAGATCAAACACTCAGTGAAGCTCAGTAAAGAAGATGCAGACAGAGAGATAGCAGATGGTGTTCAGGTCTTCACTGCTCTGAAGGAGTCTGTTGAGAGAATCCAGGCCGAGCTCATTGACACGATCAAAGAGAAGCAGAGAAAGACAGAGGAACAGGCTGAAGGCTTTATTAAAGAGCTGGAACAGGAAATCTCTGAGCTGAAGAAGAGGAGCACTGAGGTGGAGCAGCTCTCAAACTCTGAAGACCACCTTCACTTCCTCCAAAGCTACACGCTCCGGAACACTGCTCCACCCACCAAGAACTGGACAAACGTCAATGTTCGACCAACTACATTTAAGGGGACAGTGAGGAGAACTTTGAATCAGCTGGAGGAGACACTTCATGAAGTGATAACGAACCTGTTTAAGGCTGAGCTGAAGAGGGTCCAGCAGTATGCAGTGGATGTGACACTTGATCCTGATACAGCACATCCAGATCTCATCTTGTCTGAGGATGGGAAACAAGTTAAACATGGTGATGTGTTGAAGAGTCCCCCAAAAAATCCTAAGAGATTTGATACTTGTTTTAATGTCTTAGCAAAGCAGAGTTTCTCCTCAGGAAGATTTTACTTTGAGGTTCAGGTTAAAAGAAAGACTGACTGGGATTTAGGAGTGGCCAGAGAGTCGATCAAGAGGAAGGGACAAATCATGCTGAGTCCTCAGAAAGGCTACTGGACGATATCTTTGTTGAATGAGATTGAGTACTACGCTCATGCTGGCCATAATATCAGTCTCTCTCT
The DNA here is from genome assembly GCF_006386435.1 of Epinephelus moara. Taxonomy (NCBI): domain Eukaryota; kingdom Metazoa; phylum Chordata; class Actinopteri; order Perciformes; family Serranidae; genus Epinephelus; species Epinephelus moara. The sequence continues at coordinate 40,685,070 of NC_065525.1, read as the reverse complement.
GAAGTCTCGGCCTGAGAAGGTGGGGGTGTTTGTGGATTATGAGGAGGGTCTGGTCTCCTTTTACGACGTTTATTCTGCAGCTCTTATTTACTCCTTTACTGGCTGCTGCTTCACTGAGAAACTCTACCCATTCTTTAGTCCTTGTAATTTTGTCTTCAAATCGTTCCCATTTATGAATAAAAACTATGCCCCAATGATCATCTCTCCTGTCAGTCACACTGAGTAGAACAACCCTTTGACAGATTCATTAACATTTAATGTGATAAATGTATATATACTGGGGATGTAAGGTGGATACATTGGGGTTTTTTTCCAGATGTTTTCTATTTTTTTGTCAATATTTCTTTGATGCATCACAATGTTATTTAGTACTTATAACACACCAATTTTACCACGTTGATCTGTATTATCCAGTGTAGTCTAAATGAAGTATAACTTCATTACCTGCCTTCAAGACTATTAAATCATATCATAATCACTACATTCAGTGTTTTTACCAGATTAAATCACCTGGTCTGTTTATTCAGGAGAGGAAGAGACCTCTGTGGAAAATTTAGCTCCCAATTAAAACCTGCTGAACAAAAAGCACTTTCAGCTGGTTGCAATCTGCAGTTCTTATCACAGTAGGTCACCAAATCCCCCCTCAATTTTACACACTGAACCTTTAAGTGTAAAAATTGTTTTTGTTAGGTAAGAGTTATGTTCAATAGGTCTGATGGAGGCTGCAAGAGTTACAACTGCTGTTTCTAATTTTGGCCACAAGATGGCAGTGTTAAGCGAGTCTACTGTTACTGCAGCAGGTACACTTTGGGTCTACCTTTAGTTTCTTGTTAATTCCTGTGGATAACCTGGAGGACTGCGTGATGGACAGTGCTGCAGTAGTTAATTTTGGAGACATCTGGCAAATATGTGCACATTTAAAGACTTGATTTAATAAAATTATTTAACCATTTTTTCTCTGGGTGTGTCAATTTGGACTCTACTGATGTTCATGTGTTAGTATTTTGAGGGTTCCTGGTTCGAACCCAGGGTGGGGGAGCCCTTCTGTGTAGAGTTTGCATGTTCTCCCTGTGTCAGCGTGGGTTTCCTCCAGGTGCTCCAGCTTCCTCCCACAGTCCAAAGACATGCAGGTTAATTGGTGACTCTAAATTGTCCGTAGGTGTGAATGTGAGTGTGAATGGTTGTCTGTCTCTATGTGTCAGCCCTGTGATAGTCTGGTGACCTGTCCAGGGTGAACCCTGCCTCTCACCCAATGTCAGCTGGGATAGGCTCCAGCCCCCCCACAACCCCTCACAGGATAAGCGGTTACAGAAAATTAATGAATAATGAGGTGGTTCATTGTTTATTTCATGTTCACTCTGTTTTAATGTAGACAGTAGCCTCAACATGGGTTTTTGTTCTAACACTGGGGATGGTTAAAAGGCCTCTAACAGAAGACCTGAGGGTTCTAGAGGGTTCATACAATAAAAGCAAATCTGACAAATAGGTAGGACTAAGACCATTAAGAGCTTTTCAAACCAATAAAAGGATCTTAAAATCAATGGAGCATGTTCAGAAAAATCATGTCTTACATTCTGCAGTTTAAGGTTTACAGGAAAGTTTTCTTTGGTTAAATTTTGGTTTTGTGGCAGAAACTGAAGCCCTCTGCTGTATATATTTCAATTTTCTTTAAAGCCATTTCAGTTTTTGTACATTTTAAGTGTGCCTGACATCAGATGGCTGCATTTAAACAAGTTTATTCATTTCAGTCTTCTGTATGAAATCTGGGTCAGTTTTTAAGTCAATAACAAAAACATGAAAGCTACGAGGGCTCCAAAGAGTAATGGGTTACATGTGATGTGAAAAGGTAAATAAAGTTTAACAGTGAATTGATTTTGAGATTGTTGTGGGTTTGAAGAGAGATATGATAAGGAGTATTTTAGCCCACTGATCAACAGATGCAGTACGTGCATGTGTTAAATTGACCTCTTGTTTTGTTGTTTGACTGTTAAAGCCTCTCCAGTATAATGACAATAGAAATAAGTTTAAAAAAAAAGATTCAAGTAACCACACTGTGCCATTAAAAGTACTCATGTGTTGCTCCAGACTAGATTCACCTTGTGCAAAAGAACGTCACTCATCAGGTTAAACCTGAAAAGCAACAAAACCTCACAGAGCAGAAGGAGGTGGAGCAACACTGAGACAAGATTCTCTGCTTCTTGTGAAAGAAAAGTTGACTTAATAAGGCTTTTCATAAGAACACAGCTGAATCTCTGCAAACACCGGTGAGTACAGTCGATAATATTTATTGTGTTTTAACCAACATCAACAAAAAACTTAAGCTCGACTCAGACAGGATGTTTTATTGTTTTTATGTCATGCTTTTAAATGGAATGGCAAAATAAATGATTTAAAGTGACTTCCTGATGTTCCAGTTAACATCACATGGTGTCTTTATGACTAATCAAGAATGTTGTAATTGCCATTTTTTTTAGTCCACACTTCAAGTCAAAAGTTTCATCTCTGAGATGGCTGCCCGGTTAAAACAAGAAGGAGAAGCTCCTCTTCACATCAATTTAGGACCCGCACTGAAGGTTCTGATCTTCTGCCTGGTGTTTCTGATGTGTTTAATGCTCGTGCTGGTTGTAGACTACAAGATAGTTAGTTGTCTGAAAGAACAAGAGGTGGAAATTCAGCAGATGATCCAGAAGAGACAACTGAAGATTTGGGAGATCAAACACTGGGTGAAGTTCAGTAAGGAAGGTGCAGACAGAGAGATAGCAGATGGTGTTCAGGTCTTCACCGCTCTGAAGGAGTCTGTTGAGAGAAGCCAGGCCGAGCTCATCAAGACAGTCAAAGAGAAGCAGAGAAAGACAGAGGCACAGGCTGAAGGCTTCATCAAAGAGCTGGAACAGGAAGTCTTTGAGCTGCGGGTGAGAAGCGCTGAGGTGCAGCAGCTCTTACACCCTGAAGACCACCTTCACGTCCTCTAAAGCCTCATGCTCCTGAACACTGCTCCACCCAAGAAAGACTGGACAGAAGTCAATGTCTGTCCACCATCATATGAGGGGACTGTGAGGAGAACTCTGAATCAGCTGCTTGCTGGAGCCGAGCTGAAGAGGGTCCAGCAGTATGCCATGGATGTGACACTTGACCCTGGCACAGCACATCCCAACCTCATCCTGTCCTATGATGGAAAACAAGTATATGATGGTGGTGAACAGACGAATCTCCCAGACAACCCAAAGAGATTTGATTCTTGTGTTAATGTTTTAGGAAGGCATGGTTTCATTTCAATAAGATTTTACTTCGAGGTTCAGGTTGAAGGGAAGACTGAGTGGACTTTAGGAGTGGCCAGAGGGTCGATCAACAGGAAGGGATACATCACAGTGAGCCCTCAGAAAGGTTACTGGACGATATCTTTGAGGAATGAAAATGAGTACTGTGCTTGTGCAGGCCCTGATGTTCACCTCTCTCTGAAGTCTCGGCCTGAGAAGGTGGGAGTGTTTGTGGATTATGAGGAGGGTCTAGTTTCCTTTTATGACGTTTATTCTGCAGCTCTTATCTACTCCTTTACTGGCTGCTCCTTCGGTGAGCATCTCTACCCATTCCTCCGCCCCAGTCTTAATTATGGTGGTAAAAACTCTGCCCCTCTGATCATCTCTGCTGTCAATCACTGAGTAGAACAACCATTTTAACAACCACTTTAAACCTTAATAAAAATGTAAATAGGTCAGTTATATAAACAATTCACCCCCTGTACAGTTTCAGGAATGTTGAAATTAGCTATAGAGACCAAAACTGTTTTTTGTACCAGGCTGTAAACATGTTTATATCTGCTGTAAAGTTGGGCATTTTAACATGGGGGTCTATGGGGATTGACTCACTTCTGGAGTCAGCCTCAAGTGGCCATTAGAGGAACTGCAGTTTTTGCCACTTCTGCATCAGCTTCATTTTTCAGCTGTGTAGGTTACCGCTTGATAAATTCACACCAAACTGCAGCCTGACACATGCTCTTCATAAATAAGTGTATCACCAGCACGGACAGGTCACTGAACAGGCCTACCAGGAGACACAAAAAGACCACAAAGAGATGCAAAGGAACTGCAAAAAGACACAAAATAAAAAAGGGCAAGACAACCCCAAAAGGTAAAACAAAATGTCCACCCACAAAAATGACCACAAAGAGACGTAAAGAATCATAATGACTATAAAAGCCTCATTTCCACTAAGCAGTACGGTTCAGTTCAGTTCGGTACGCTTTTTTTCTCTTTCCACTGTGAAAAGTTGTGGATGGTACCAACAGAACTGTTCTGTACCATCCCCATGTTTGGTCCCCCTCTGTTGGGGTACCTAGCACACAGATCTGGTACTAAAAGGTGGAGCTGTGAACACTGTAGTCTGATTGGTCAGTAGAGGACGGTCACTCTGCTCAGGTTGTGGCTGGTTTTGAGGCTCATGTAACCACTGTTCATACTGTGGAGAGTTTTATTAGTAAACTGTATAAAATGAAAGGATGTTTTGCTGCCTCTCACAGCAGCTGGAGTCTGAGAAAAAATAACTTCATTCACTGGGCCGACTGCCGGCAACTTTTAAGGTGGAATGTTTACTTGTAATTGGAATCCATTAGCACACCTTAAATTTCACTGTGACAACTTTGACCATCACTTTAGTTTTTATATGACAGACACTTTTAGTAATGAGCGTTTATATAAATTATTTTTTGCCAGATTATGTGAACTGCATATACTGTATTCTAATCCTCACTCAGAGAAAAAAAAAAGCATGGCGGAGAGTCATTCCTGTGCACGAGGTGCAGACTGTGTCACCGGTAATGAGGAAATACAGTGAGTGCTGGACGGAGCAGTGAGCGACAACAACCCCGCCCACAATTAAGAGCACTGTTTGCAGTGGAAATGCAAAGGTCTAGGTCTTTAGGGTTACTGTTGGTTCCAAAGGTACTATAGTGAAAGTGTTTGGTGGAAACGGGGCTAAAGAGACAAAAACAACAAAGAAAGAGGTTAAACAACCATAAAGTCTGTGTGTCGTGCTCCTGTGTTGGAGACATGGTGGGGCCTTTTGCATATCTCTGCCCAGGGGCCCACTGCCTCATAATCCCATGATCGACAGTCTGATAATGAAACTAATGACATGAATACAGGAGTTCATAAACTTAAACTAAATTTCTACAAACTACATTTTCAAATATCTACACTTTGACATTTTTTTAATCATGCATGCATGTAGTTTGTTCTATGCAGCTGCTTCTGTTATGTTAGGCACATGGATTAACTGCAGTCTGCACTGCATCTTGAATTTTATTCTTATTTATTGTGTCTACTTGTTATGTTTAGGACTACGGATGGAAATCAGCGTTTTGCTTATTCTGGTGTAACTATGTTTCTGATTTCTCATAAATGATTAATGTCATTGCACGCTGTCCTCTTATAAACCAAATAAACTAAACTGAACTAAATTTATGTTTCACGTTGCTGCAACTCTTTTAAAATCATTTATGAACTATAGTTTTACAACTCTATGATTTTATTAATCAGTTCATCCATGTTTTAAACTGTTTTAAATGTCCTTTTATATTGAGATGCCTGGTTTGTCTGTTTTATGTCCATTATGTCTGTTTTCATGTGAAGCACTCAGTGCTCATACTGCCCTTATTGTAAAACACTTTGTGCTGCATTTCTTGTATTAAAGGTGCTCTATGAATAACGTTTATTATAATAATAACTATTATTATTATTATCATTATTATTCTATGATCATCACCATCATCCTCCTTATTATTATTTTATTTATTTATGTATTGTCATTTCAGATATCCACAATGTGATTTTAGATAGTCAGAGTGAATATTTTATAATCCAATTGTTACTAGTCATGATTTTAATTGTAGATATGTGCATTTGCATTTTCCTGTCACAATGCTAATTGTGGATATCCAAAATGACATTTATACTACTCAAAATTAAAAATAATATTTTGGATATTCATAATTGCATTATGGATATCTGGATTTTTTTAATATCTAAAATTAAACCATGACTAGAACAACTGGATTGTAGATATCTAAAAGTGGAATTATTCCCAGTAAGAATGCAATTGCAGATATCTACGATGTTTATTCTGACTATCTAAGATGACGATGTGGGTATCTGAAATGACAGTTGTAGAGAATGTCATTGTGTTTATCTAACATATTCCTTTTATTTAGTTATCTATTTATTTATTTATTTATTTAGAAAGAAAGAAAGAAAGAAAGAAAGAAAGAGGCCTACCTAATGAGATGCTCTGTTGTATTGTAGCTGAGCTGGACACAAGGGGCAGCTGTCAACACATAATAAGAGTCTCCTCTCTGTTAACTGATAAACAGGTGCGCAGGTGATAATAATTACCTGCTACCGGTGACGCACATGCGCACAAGAGTACCATCAATGACAGGAGCAGCAGGTGTGCAACCCAACTCAATCTCTTGCTCCTCACAGGATTGTAAACCACATCTTGACAGCATCATGTGACGTTTTGTTGAGTTTAGAAAGGTGGGCTGTTTAAAACAACAGCGATCAGTGAAACTTTATTCACTATAACACACGTTGATTGGAGTGTGAAACGTTTTCTTCTTGTGCGCTGGGAGGAGGAGGAGGAGGAGCTACAGTGAAGAGCAGAGCTGCAACGTCACATGAAACGAAACTGAAACTTTGAGTAAAAGCAGCGCTGCACTCGAGAACTGTCTGTGTTTCTCTCTACAGAAACATTCAGCTGAATCCAGCTGTTTTTTCTCCACAACAACAAACACACACAGGTGAGTACACTGAGACAAAATGCACTACCTAAACATTTGGTCATGATTTAGTTCATGTCAGAACCAATAACAAAGAAAAAAGTCACGATAAGTTATGTCTGCAACAACCTACCGAGACCAGGCTGCTGTCGCACCTGTAGTTAAGTTCACCTGGTCCGCAGCAGAGGGATCACATGATCCACTGTTGTATTTTAGTTTTGGTTCTGTTCCTGTTCACACTTAAAACGAACCAAGATGAGTAAACATGAAATAATAACGACTGACAGGTAACATGCTGATTGGACAGTTCTGGTATTTGTCATCCTGCATCATCAGGAAAAATTAAATTCTGGTGACTCAGTGAAGTTTATGCAGCAGCACTTTGATGCCTCTAGTTTTTATATTCATGTTGTCTGGTTTCACAAAGAGCTCATAGAGTAATAACTGACTGTGAGCATTATTAGGAGGCTATTATTAGACTGCAAAACAATCACATGTTCTGAATAATATCTAACAGAGACAGGAGGAGAAGAAGGTGTCTTGTACAGTAATGATTCAGGGCTTGATACTGTGGGATCACCGTCACACTTTTTAAAGCAGTCAATGAACAGACAGTACACAGAGATTAATGTAATGGTGGCAGTTTTAGCAGCTTTTTAAACAGGGAAAATACCCTCACTGATGTGCATATGTGTTACCGTGGTTACATGTATGCTTGTATGATGTGTTACTCTGCAGTTACACCTCCAGAACACTAGTTGGCTTTATAGCGACAATCTCACATAAAAGTACACAAATCAGCTTCACTATAACTCGCAGCATTCACAGACAAACGCTTGTCTTTATCTGGACACATTTTCCCCACAAATACAACATGCTAATGTTTTTAGCACAAGCCTATGGCATTTTACATTGTATAAATTAGCCTAGCAGTTAGCAGAGCTTTCCTCAGCAACAGCAACATTTTACAAAGGTAACATTACCAAATTTGGCTTCAGGTGTGCACTGCTCTGGTGTCGCTCTGGTGTTTGAGCATGCCTGCCACGCATTTACATTAAAAATAATGAATTTAAGGGGGGCAAAAAACGCAGCGTGTGTACGGCCCCTAATAGATTAAAATGGGTCTCCTTGCCTCACTGATGGCCATGTTTGTCAAAATGGGGTGTGGCTCTACTTAGGGCTGTAACAATAACCGCATCACCGCAATACCGCGGTCACGTGATGCCTACCGCGGTGAAGAGGTCATCACCGCACAAAAAAAAAAAAAAAAGAAGCTGATTCATCATGGCGGCGGATCTGGTTCCCAAGCCAAATGTTAAAAGAATACGATTTGGGAGTTATGCCCTTTTGCTATCATTTTCATATTGAGACAACATGATGGATATCATTTTTGTGTCTGTACATCCAGTGGCTGGGTCTCAGCGGTTAGCACTGGGGTCAGTACGTCCTGCGCTGTGATCCGCGGAGGGATACACTGGTGAGCAGGCACAGACGTAGCTTGTAAACAAAACTCAGCTGTTTATTTAGCCTACCCGGACTAGGGGTGTAACGGTACACAAAAATCTCGGTTCGGTACGTACCTCGGTACACAAGTCACGGTTCGTTTTTTTCCAGTACAGTAATGAAAAAAATAGACAACTATTAAATATCTTTTACTTATTGGTAACCTTATTAAGACAATTAAATATCTTTTACTTATTGGTAACCTTATTAAGACATACCACCACAGCAGTTAACTCTTTCTACACAATTTTTGAATGAAACAAATATATATAAAATCCTGCTTTTTCACATTGTTTGAATGAAAATAGAAATATAAAAGTGAAAAATAAAATCCTGCTGTTTTTTTAACACATTTTTTGAATGAAAAATATAAATATACATTTCTGCTTAAACAGTTTTACTCAATTAAAATAAAAAGTATTTTGCAGCTGGTCAGCTTTAAAGCCTGCTCAGATTCAGTTTTACTAGGAACTTACTTAGCTTTCCCACTTTATGAAAGTGCAGTAAACAAAACATGCTTATATCTAGTGCAGCTTAAACAATTTTACTCAACTCCAATGGGG
>NC_065525.1:40658352-40676094 GCF_006386435.1 Epinephelus moara | reverse complement strand
AAAATAATATCCTGCGCCCAATAATTCGGTACAGGGTCGTGCCGAACTGAAAGTCGCGTACCGAACGGTTCGACACAAATACATGTACCGTTACGGCCCTACTCCAGACTGTAGTAGCTGCAGTCAACGACTTTGAACGTGATTTTGAGGAGTTTCTTGTAGCGGACACAGACCCAGAGCCATACCTGTTTGAGCCGGAGTACACAGATGAGGAACTCCCAGGTGTTGGATGCTGAGCGGGCGAGAAGAGAGGCTGAATCCTTCGGAGCGGCGGAGCAGCAACGGGCCGAGGGGAGACGGAGGTCAGGGCAGGACTGGTGGTATAGCTGCGGGGCTAGCTAACATATTCCTACGGAGGTGGAATAATTTTGCTGCACAGAATGGGATTCGGTGCTACCATCGTTGGGGAGATATATCATCAGGAGGAAAACCGCCGCAGAGAGTGCATCACAAGGAGTGAAAACTTTGTAGCAATCACTAAGTTAAACCGGAAAAAACGCCCAGGCCTGCAGGAGCTGATGGACAGCTTTCAGTCGAGTGAGTAATATCGTCCGTGTCGTGTCTTTGTTTGCTTTTACCGAGTGACCTAGCGTACCTGTCCCAGAGCCAGCTGCAGCTGTTGCTCACCGGTGTATCCCTCCGCGCAGGACGTAAACACACTATAGTTCATGTATCAGACCTCTTCTAAAACAACTAAAACGGACTCTCGTTTTTTGAATTAACGTTTAAACATGTTTATTTTAAATGCACGTGCTGAAATGCCAGCTTCGGGGTTTCTGACGTATCACCGCCATACCGCGGTGATACGTCACTCTGTCACCGCTGTGAGAAAAAATACATACCGTCACAGCCCTAGCTCTACTGCAGTCCACTTTAGATGTTGTGGAACACTGTGATTGGCTGTAAGACATCCATTCAAATAAATTTGTGCATTACGGTGGAGTAAGATGACAGGGGTCATAGATTTAGACATCCTAGAAAAGTCTTGTCCATCTGTGGCCATGGGGGCTGTGGCCGTGTGTGCCTCCTCTTCCTCCTCTTTGTTCAAGTTGACTCTCTGACACTAAAGGTATTTGGACGGAGAAGGGGATTATTGTTTTGCTCTACTCTCTCAGATGTTTCAATAAGACAAATTACAAAGCAAAAATACTGGCTAAATGTATCACGTTAAATGGTAAGAAATGTCTTAACTTTAATATTAAATTTGAATTATAAATGTTTCGCCTTTTTTTAAAGCAAGTAATCAAATGATATGTGATTACAGTTTTGTTTTTTTCACACTTTTTGTCCTCAGAGTGTAGACATGGCTGCTGCCAGCTGTCTGCTGACTGAAGATCAGTTCTTGTGCTCCATCTGTCTGGATGTGTTCACTGATCCAGTCACCATACCATGTGGACACAACTTCTGTAAAACCTGCATCACTGAACACTGGGATATTAAGGTCCCAAGTCAGTGTCCGAATTGTAATAAGGCTTTCAACACAAGACCTGAGCTGCATGTCAACACTTTGTTTTCCGAGATGGCTGCTCGGTACAGACAGTCAGCTCAACAGAAACCAAAAGAAGTTCCGCGTGAAGTCTACTCAGGAACCAAACTGAAGGCCTTGGTGTTCTTCCTGGTGTGTCTGATGTTTGTCTTGGTGCTCTGGATGGTTTTAGACCACAAGAAATATGTTGTTGTTCTTCTGAAAGAAGAATATGAAGGAAAGAAGGCAGAGCTGGAGAAGACAAAGGCAAAAACTCAGCAGATGATCCAGACGAGACAACTGAAGATTGAGGAGATCAAACGCTCAGTAGAGCTCAGTAAGGAAGGTGCAGACAGAGAGATAGCAGATGGTGTTCAGGTCTTCACTGCTCTGAAGGAGTCTGTTGAGAGAAGCCTGAACAAACTCATCAACACGATCAAAGAGAAGCAGAGAAAGACAGAGGAACAGGCTGAAGGTTTCATCAAAGAGCTGGAACAGGAAATCTCTGAGCTGAAGAAGAGGAGCACTGAGTTGGAGCAGCTCTCACGCTCTGAAGACCACCTCCACCTACTCCAAAGCTCCCTTCCGCTTAACATTACTCCACCCACCACAGACTGGACAGAAGTCAGTGACCATCCACCTTCATTTGAGGGGACAGTGAGGAGAGCTGTGAATCAGCTAGGGGAGATACTTAATGAGGAGATGACTAACCTGCTTTTTGCCGAACTGAAGAGGGTCCAGCAGTATGCAGTGGATGTGACACTGGATCCTGATACAGCACAAAGCTGGCTCATTGTTTCTGTTGATGGAAAACAAGTACATGATGATGATGAATGGACAAATGTCCCAAACAATTCTGAGAGATTTGATAATTGTTTTTGTGTCTTAGCAGAGCAGAGTTTCTCTTCAGGGAGATTTTACTTTGAGGTTCAGGTTGAAGGAAAGACTGACTGGGATTTAGGAGTGGCCAAAGAGTCAGTCAACCGGAAGGGGAAAATCATACAGATTCCTCAGAAAGGTTACTGGACGATATCTTTAAGGAATGAAAATGAGTATAAAGCTCGTGCTGGCCCTGATGTCAGTCTCTCTCTGAAGTCTCGACCTGAGAAGGTGGGGGTGTTTGTGGATTATGAGGAGGGTGTGGTCTCCTTTTATGACGTAGATGCTACAGCTCTTATCTACTCCTTTACTGGCTGCTGCTTCACTGAGAAACTCTACCCATTCTTCAGTCCTGGTGCTTCCAATGATGGTAAGAACTCTGCCCCTGTGATCATCTCTCCTGTCAATGACACTGAGTAGAACAACCATAAAGATTTTTTCCTCAGCAAGATTCACTATCATTCCATATAATTAATGTTAATTTATTGTTGACGTAAAGTGTATCCATTGCTTTTATTGTAGATTCTGATCAATGTGGGTTTTTTTCCTTTTTTCCTGTAAATGTTTTTCTTTAATATTTTACATTGTCATTCACTACTTCAACCAGGGCTTGACATTATTACCTAACAAATGCAGGTAGAAATGGTCAGTGTAACAGAGTCACTCTTTCTAACCACTTTGGCGGGTGTATATACTGTCCATAAAGACACTTTTCGGGCCGATGTCACGAAGACGTCATTTTATTAGCTGGAGGAAAAACATGATTCGCCACCACAGGGCTGTAGGCTACATAGGAGTCTTAAAATGTGGTCTTGTTGTGTTATTGGGAGCCAGAATAGAAGGAGTCATGGCTCAAAACTAGCCACCACTGCCCGTCAACAAAAATTAAGACAACTATGGTTAAATGTGATAAGACCAAAGGACTGGACGGAGGCCATCATCAAAAATGCTCACATGTGCAGCGCACACTTCATATCAGGTTAGGGAAAAAGTATTTCATGTTGTAGGGATGAATAAAGTTATGTGTATTAAGGGTTATCATGTCCACCTCATCAGAGACTGGGGAGGGATTAAGAGGAATATTGGATTTCTCTGGAACACTAACTTTTTAGGGTCTGGGCTCAGAAGGTAGAGCGGGTCGTCCACTAATCAGAAAAACAGCGGTTTAGTCCCCGGCTGTGTGTCAAAGTATCCTGGAGCAAGATACTGAACCCCAAATTGCTCCCGATGGCTGTTCCATTGGTGTGTGAGTGTGTTAAAAACTGAGGGCACCTTGTATGATAGCCTCGGCCATCAAGATGATAGGCTGACAGAGAAGGTGTGTCGCTGTGCTATTGGTTGATTGTGAATCAGCTGATGACTCAACTGACAGACCCAGACAATGACACCTAGAGATAGTAAGTGAGCATGCGTGCAAGGAGTGAATGGCAGGTGAGAAAGAATGTAGAGCTTGAGCATGAAAAGTATTGTCTTCCTGACTGAACTTTTGCTAGAGCTTCACAAGTGCGGTACTTGAAACGTCCATCATGGAGGTGAAGCTCCTGGACCAACTGGTGGTACTCCCCGTTTGCCACCCTGTTTTTTAGGGCCTCATGTACCCCCACAGATCTCCATTTCCCTGTGCCAAACAAACTATTTGCTGACAGCCTCTCACCCTCAACCAGAGCTACAGCAAGTACCCTCTGCCTCAACATTCTAGTTACTAGCTACCAATTACTGAAAATAAAGTTTAGATTGATCACACAGGAAGGGTAGGGTCAGTGTGTTTTTCAACCTGCAAAACACTGTCTGTATGATCGGGGCCTAAACAAAAGGTTAATTCATTGCAGCCTTCTGTACAAAACCTGTAATCAATAAGAATCACAACCCTAAAGATACAGGAACCCCACTGAGTAACTCTACTTCTGGACCACTGCGATGGTCAGATCTTTTAACCATCCCCTGCTCCAGCTGCAAAACCAAAGTTGTTCCTGTATTTGCAGTTTAAGCCCCAACCCTCTGGAACAATCCTCTCCAGTCCAGTCTTTGGACTGTTTTAAGCCATTCTATAGAGCTTCTTCATGTGCTGTGTTTTTGTTTTTGTTTTTTCTGTCTGTCATTGTGCTGTGCTCTATATTGTATTTTATTTTTACATGATTTATGATTGATTCATTCTGTTTATGTCTGGGTGTTTTAAAAAGCAACATATAAATAAAGCTTCACATAAATACTATTTGTGTCTTTGTGCTGCTCATTCCATGGGTTACATGTGATGTGAAAACTAAAGTTTGACATTGACCTGATGTTGAGATTATTGTGGGTTTAAAGAGAGACTGTGAAGGGAGTGTTTTAATCCACTAATCTACAGATACAGTACGTTCTTCTATGTCAGGTTGACCTCTTTTGTTTTGTTGTTTAGATCAGGGGTGTCAGACTCATTTCAGTTGCTGACTTGCTTACTAACTGTAAAGACCAGACCACCAAAGATGGAGATAGATGGAGCCTTCTGTCTGTATTAATAATAATAACAATAATAATAATAATACATTTTATTTATAAGGCGCCTTTCTGCTTTATTCTGCATTCATTTCATCCACATTTGTGCACATGTTCTGAAAGAAGAACAAAGCAGAACCACCAGAGATCATGGAGGCAGTGTAGTGTAGTTCAAGCGAGATACGACGTAGGAGATGACAAAGAAATCTTAGAAATGGGGCAAAAGAACAAATTGATAATTGAATGGAGAAAATTCTCTGTCCACATGTCAGAATATATTTAATGACCACACAGACCACCACCGTCGACAACGCTGCCTCAGTTTAAAGGTGCATTATCATGACCTCCTCCACCATCACCTCGTTTGTTGTTGTGTGAAACTTTTGACTCCGCCCTCTGGTGCCATCTGTTGGCTGTATCGATGCTAACATAATGTGTTCACACCAAACGTGATGTGAGTTTTCGTGTTGCGTGAACACTAGAATAGTTTGTGTTGACTCACTTTATCTGCGCAAAAATAACTCGTGAAATTGCTGAATCGCTGAATGAATTTCCATCGGTACGTCCTCAGCATCATACGTTCCCAGAAGACTTCATTGCTGATTGGCTATCACAGTGCAAATCAGTCGCTGAATTTCAGGTTTTTCAACTCTAATGAATAAGCGTATGACATGAAATTGCGCTGCCCGCTTAATTTGCATCCATTGGGTTCATCGGGCCACCCGGTAGGAATTCGTATCTAATCGCATCTTTACATTGACTTCAAATGTAATTCACTCATGTCTAATAGTCTGGAGCAAATTATTTTGTACTGGTGCTGCTGGTTGACAATATTTCGCACAATGTTCAGCATCTTTAAATCTAACCACAGGAAGAACTCAGTGATATTTCAGAGAGCTGTGTTCTGGTGAAAAGCTTCTGAGGCAGCATTTTACATTAAGTATCTCCTCACTGTTTAAACCTGACACCTCTTTGCCTTCACTAGTGCATCAATCTCAGGTGTCGTCTAGTGGGCCAGATTGGACCCTTTAGTGGGCCCACGGGCTGTTTGTCTGACACCCCTGGTTTAGAGCATGCTACTGACTCCAATATAAGAAAAATAAACATCAAACTTAAAAAAGGAGGCTTGTGCTAAAACTATGTCACTAATGAAGTCAAACCTGAAAGGTAACAAAAACTCACCTGCAAAGCCAAAGGAGGAGGAGCAACACTGGAAGTATTCAGATAACACATTCCTAAAATGACACTAAACATTCATCTGAGTGACAGCAGACCTGCAGTCCAGACAAGACACATTTAATCCAGGGTCTCTCAACAACGCAGTCTCTGCCAAACACCGGTGAGTACAGCTGATAATATTTAAAGCGTTGTAACAAACAACATTAACACAAAACTTCAGCTCGACCCAGACAGAAAGTTCTATTGTTTTTGTGCTTTCAAAGAACTTTTGCTTTAGTACCATATGACAAAATAATTTTACATTACTTCCTGATATTTCAGTTAACCTAGCAACTTTGTTTTTGCTGTCTTGCTTTATCACACTTTTACTTTTGTCCTCAGAGTGTAGACATGGCTGCTGCCAGCTGTCTGCTGACTGAAGATCAGTTCCTGTGCTGCTGCCAGCTGTCTGCTGACTGAAGATCAGTTCCTGTGCTCCGTCTGTCTGGAAGTGTTCACTGATCCAGTCACCATACCATGTGGACACAACTTCTGTAAAACCTGCATCACTAAACACTGGGATATTAATGTCCCCTATCAGTGTCCCAACTGTAAAAAGCTTTTCTACCGAAAACCTGAGCTGCAGGTCAACACTTTCATCTCTGAGATGGCTGCTCAGTTCAGACAGTCAGCTGAACAGAAAGCCAGCAGCAGCAGCTCAGAGCAACAAGTTTTCAAACCAGGAGAAGTTCCCTGTGACGTCTGCACTGACACCAAACTGAAGGCGCTGAAGTCCTGCCTGGTGTGTCTGGTCTCCTACTGTGAGACTCACCTGGAGCCTCATCTGACGATGTCAGGCCTTAAAAGACATCAGCTGATCAACCCTGTGGAGAACCTGGAAGACAGGATGTGTAGAGAGCATGATAAACAGCTGGAGCTGTTCTGTAAGGATGACCAGATGTGTGTTTGCATGCTCTGCACTGTTTTGGATCACAAGACACATGATGTTGTTCCTCTGAAAGAAGAATGTGAAGGAAAGAAACTCGAGCTAGGGAAGACAGATGCTGAAATTCAGCAGATGATCCAGAAGACACAACTGAAGATTGAGGAGATCAAATGCTCAGTGAAGCTCAGTCAGAGAGGTGCAGACAGAGAGATAGCAGATGGTGTTCAAGTCTTCACTGCTCTGAAGGAGTCTGTTGAAAGAATCCAGGCCGAGCTCATCGACACGATCAAAGAGAAGCAGAGAAAGACAGAGAAACAGGCTGAAGGCTTTATTAAAGAGCTGGAACAGGAAATCTCTGAGCTGAAGAAGAGGAGCACTGAGGTGGAGCAGCTGTTACAGTCTGAAGACCACCTGCACTTCCTCCAAAGCTTCACATCCCTGAATGCTGCTCCACCTGCGAAGGATCTGACAGAACTTAACATCTGTCCACCTTCATATGAGGGGACTGTGAGGAGAGCTGTGAATCAGCTGGAGGAGACACTCAGTAAAGAGAAGAATAAGCTGCTGGCTAAGGCCAAGCTGAAGAGGGTCCAGCAGTTTGCAGTGGATGTGATACTTGATCCTGACACAGCACATCCCAACCTCATCCTGTCTGATGATGGAAAACAAGTTAAACATGGTGATGAAATGAAGAATCTCCCAAACAATCCAGAGAGATTTGATAATTGTGTCTGTGTCTTAGCAAAGCAGAGTTTCTCATCAGGAAGATTTTACTTCGAGGTTCAGGTTAAAGGCAAGTCCTACTGGGTATTAGGAGTGGCCAAAGAGTCGATCAACAGGAAAGGAGATATCCCACTGACTCCTCAGGATGGTTACTGGACGATATGTTTGTGGGATGGAAAGGAGTACTATGCTCTCGCTGGCCCTGATGTCAGTCTCTCTCTGAAGTCTCGGCCTGAGAAGGTGGGGGTGTTTGTGGATTATGAGGAGGGTCTGGTTTCCTTTTATGATGTTGATGCAGCAGCTCTTATCTACTCCTTTACTGGCTGCTCCTTCACTGAGAAACTCTACCCATTCTTCACTCCATATCCTAATGATGATGGTAAAAACTCTGCCCCTCTGATCATCTCTCCTCTCAGTCACACTGAGTGATTTTCTAGATAAGCTTTCTTTAAAGCAGTAATTGTTTAGTGATTGAGGGTGTGTGTGTTTCTGTGTGTCCACAGCTAATCTCACAAACTATTGGACCAATCAGCCTCAGATTTTGTGTGCACATTTGTGACTGTATGTTCAAGAGTTTCAGTGATTTATAGTGGTTGCTCCTTACTGACTGGTAGGGGCTGTAAATAACTTAAATAAGGTGAGATTCAACGTCCAGTGGTGTGTTTGTTTGTTTGTTTGTTTTCAATATCGTAGATAAGCAAATGAACATGGTATGATAACCGTTGACTTTTATATCACGGTATACTTTAAAACTGGTATATTGCTACAAACCAAGTCATACCACACTGAGAGTGTTGGGATTTTTGATTTGGTCATTTATCCTTGATATTTGCGTTTGTTTGTGTGGGGTGGCTCAGCCTTAGAGATAGGGTGAGGAGCTCGAACGTCTGGAGGAAGCTCGGAGTACAGCCGCTGCTGCTTCGTGTTGACAGGGGTCAGTTGAGGTGGTTCGGGCATCTGATTAGGATCCTCCTGGGCGCCCTCTGCCCCGGGGCAGAACCAGAACACACTGGAGGGATTACATATCTCATCTGGCCAGGAGGAGCTGGAAAGCACTGCTTGGGAGAGGGACATCTGGGGTGCTTTGCTTGGCCTGCTGCCCCCGCAACCTGGCCCTGGATAAGCGGATGAAAATGGATGGATGGATGGATGGATGGATGGATGGATTTGTGTTTCTCCCATAATTAAGTAGGAAGTTAAATGATCTCTTTTTATTGTCTGTATTGATTGTGTTAATTGTTATTTTCCACTTTGTTGTTCTGTAGCTTACAGACATAGTTAAAGGGATAGTGAATCCAAAAATGAAAATTCAGCCATAATCTACTCACCCATATGCCGATGGAGGCCCTGGTGAAGTTTTAGTGTCCTCACATCCCTTGCGGAGATCGGCAGGGGGAGCGGCTAGCACACCTAATGGCTGACGGCGCCCCAGACTAACGTCCAAGAACACAAATTGAATCCACAAAGTATCTCCATACTGCTCATCTGTAGTGATCCAAGTGGGCTGAAGCCCCGACATAAAAAGTTGTTTCGAAAAACGTCATTTGAACTCTGTTTTTAGCCTCACTGTAGCCTGTAGCTCTGACTGCCTCTCTGTGCTCCACGCTCACGTGTGCGCGCTTGCACGAGACCAGCGAAAGCATGAGCTTTGCTTACCCGTGTTTACATCACGTGACACGTGCACCGCAGGGAGACAGCAGTAACCACAGANCATATGACGTTTTTCCAAACAACTTTTTATGTCGGGGCTTCAGCCCACTTGGATCACTACAGATGAGCAGTATGGAGATACTTTGTGGTTTCAATTTTGTGTTCTTGGACGTTACTCTGGGGCACCGTCTGCCATTAGGTATGCTAGCCGCTCCCCCCGCTGATCTCCACAAGGTATGTGAAGACTCTAAAACTTCACCTGAGCCTCCATCGGCATATGGGTGAATAGATAATGGCTGAATTTTCATTTTTGGTTGCACTATCCCTTTAATACTGTTCTAAGTCCACTTATGAATCCATGGATCAAAGATTTGTGGCAGTGTTTTAATGAATAAAAATACATTCAATCTTCATTTTCATATTGTATTTATATTTCACATACAGCACCTGTTAACAGGAAATATCTGCTCTGCGGAACATGTTGTGGCTCCATCAAAAATAGACAAGGGGTGTATTTTAAGTCCCTGAAATGTGCTGCAGCGCATCTGCTGAAATTAGAGTTGCTGCCATCAGCTTGGGCAGCTCTCTGACGATGATCTGCATTCTACTGAGTACACTTTTATAGCTCTGAAAATATTTTCCTTGATGTGTCACATTTTCTATTTACTGCTACAACACACATATTTTACCACACTGATTGATGTTATTTAATTTACTCTAATAACTACATTACCTGGATTCAAGACTGGTCAGTCATCAGAAAACTACAGACCTTCAGTTGGCGGCTGTAGCGGATTGAATTTAATCACAGCAACCCACCAGTGACAGATGTCACAGTGGGCTGGTGGCCAGTGGCTGCACCCAATCTAACCTGTGTCACAGCAGCAACAGAAAGCTTGCTGATCTGGCGGCGAGTTTGGGTTGTCAGTTGCGGAGCTGGGATTTGCACTGGCTGGATTCCGGTTGCTGCGGCCCCTGACTTAAGTGCCGTCTCCAGAGCTGCTGCCCACTCTCCTTCTGGCGAGGCGGTCTGTAGTGGGAGGGTGTCAGGAAACACTGTGATTTGAGGCCTTAGCTAACGTTAGCTACATAAATGTGAACTTGAAGCTGCAGCTGTGAGCTTTTGGCTCCAGTTAGCAGAAGGCTAAACTATTAGCAACATTTTCTCTTCATCTCTGAAATGCTTCACAGATATTAACACATTTTATTTTGTTTATTGTCAGACTCTGTTCTTGTTAAGTCCGTCTTCCTTTTCTGAGTTGCATTGCAGTGTAGGCAGTTGTTGCCAATGCTGGAATAGCAACTTTCTTTGCAGAATTCTCCACCACTGAATCAGGTTCGCCAAAGGGACGTGCACATGCATTTCCATTTGTAGAACAGCCAGTACAACTAACACCATCTCTCTGAAAAGACCTGTGATTGGCCAGAGTCTCCCGTCAAAGGCTAGATTTTCTAAAGCCTAAAAACAGAGCCAAGAGGAGGAGCAGAAGTCTAATTTTCTCTCGATATGCTGAAAGTTAATTACGGGATATTTGTGGTAAGGGGAATTAAAACTGCCTACCCCAGCTTTAATGTCTGAGTTGTGTCTGAACAGCTGATATCAACACTTAACCACTGCTCCTACTGTGTAGAGAATAAGTGAAATCTGAGGACGCCCTCTAGTGGAGTGTATAACAAACTGCAGCCTGTGGCCACATGAGGACATGCTGTTGATAAATAAATACACAGTCTGATGCTGAAGCAGATTATGCCAATACAGGGGAACTACGAAATCTAAATCTGACTGGCACAAGTAGTCTGTATGATGTGACTGACTACTTTTGTTTGTTTTTTACAGTTTTAAACTCCATCTAAAATCAGACACTTTACAGCTGAAGAAGACTTCTATTGTAAAGTATTGAACTTTAACTACTTTTAAAAGAGGAGCATCACAGAGAGGCTCATTAATCTACTGCTGTGGTCAAATCAGAAGGAATGACAGACTTCAAGATCTCTGTTTCTAGAGGCTTTTTACTTTCCTATCACTACATCAAAGAGGGAAACATTGCTCTTTGTTGTTGTTGTTGTTTGCATTTTGTAATCTTTAAAATGTCTGACTTGTAAGGGAAGACTTTATTTTGTTGTTGGAAAATAATCTGTGTGCTTTTGATATTCTTCATAATTGCTTCCCAGTCCCAGAGACAAAACCTCCCCCACATAGCTCCACTGAGAGGTGGAGCAACATTGAAAGAGGAGAGCTGCACCGTCACGTTTCCTGAAATGAAACTTAAAGTCAGAAGGACAGCAGAGCAGCACTGAAGACAAATCTCTCTGGTTCTCTCTCAGCTTAATCCAGCAGGTTTTTCCCAACAACAAATACTGGTGAGTTCACTGTCCTACAGAGACAAGATGCACTGAAGGGATACTTGGACAACATTTAGTTAAAACCAGAATCTGATTTACTTATTTTTTTTACATCTGTTTTACCATATGAAGAATATCTGCCATAGAAATGTGTCATTTTGATAAAAACAAATTGTAAATTCTGCCATGAACACCAAAACAGAGGTAAAAACCAAACCACAGTGACTGAACTCTGGTTAGTTCAAGTTAGACAGAAAGCAGTCACAGCTAGCTTCAGCTAAAGCTAATCTACTAACCTTTGTCCTCCTGTTTCTTCCTTGTAAATTAAAATTCAGATTTTATGCACCCCCCAGCCCCACCTCACAAAGATTATTGTATTGAGTAACTGTTGAAGGTTTTTATCATTACAAAATGGTGGTGTCACAGCTGCTGTCAAACTGTTGAGGCACACCTGGCTCTCCCTCACCTGACACTGAAGCTGTCGGGGCATGCAGTGATCTCTCTGTCATCTAATGCTAACACTACTGCGGTATCTGCCTCAGCTGTAATGTAGTCCTGTTTATCAATGTCTGTACAATCAGGTGTTTCATTGTCATGGATCTAAATGGTCTAACTCATCCTGACTGGCTCTGACCCATACACTGTATATGATATTTATACTCTTACTTTATATCAGCCTATGCTCCGACAAAGAGCACTTTAGAACAGCAATGATACATTAATAGGTCTATATTGGCTGTGAAAATGCATCATATCATGATTTGCATCCATTGATTGTAATAATTGAAAATAATACAAACTTTAAAAAATTCTTATCACAATAGAGTGCCATAGGGATGACGTTTTCCTGCAGGCCCACACAGAAGTTAGTATCCCTGGATCCCTTGTCTAAAAGCCTATGAGATTTTTCAGATTTTGGATTATTGCCGCAATTAAGGTCAGTGGCAAATGAAACGTTTTGTTTGGCGAGATAATCACAAATAAACACCACTTTCATGATTATTGAAGCATTAAAGGGATAGTGCACCCAAAAATGAAAATTCAGCCATTATCTACTCACCCATATGCTGATGGAGGCTCAGGTGAAGTTTTAGAGTCCTCACAACACATGCGGAGATCCCAGGGGAGAGGAGGTAACAACACAACTCCACCTAATGGAGGCTGACGGCGCCCCAGATCCAAACGTCCAAAAACACATAATTGAAACCACAAAATATCTCATACTGCTCGTCCGCAGTGATCCAAGTGTCCTGAAGCCCCGACATAAAAAGGTGTTTGGAAAAATGTCATTTGAACTCTGTTTTTAGCCTCATTGTAGCCTGTAGCTCTAACTGCCTCTCTGGGCACCGCAGTCATGTGTGTGTGCTTGCGCAGGAGACCAGTGAAAGCACGTGAACACACATGAAGGCGGTGCCCATGTCTCACGGTCTTGCGCAAGCGCACACACGTGAGCACGGTGCACAGAGAGGTGCAGAGCTACAGGCTACAATGAGGCTAAAAACAGAGTTCAAATGACATTTTTCCAAACACCTTTTTATGTCGGGGCTTCAGGACACTTGGATCACTACGGACGAGCAGTATGGAGATATTTTGTGGTTTCAATTATGTGTTTTTGGACGTTTGAATCTGGGGCGCCGTCAGCCTCCATTAGGTGGAGTTGTGTTGCTACCTCCTCTCCCCTTGGATCTCTGCAAGTGATGTGAGGACTCTAAAACTTCACCTGAGCCTCCCTCGGCATATGGGTGAGTAGATAATGGCTGAATTTTCATTTTTGGGTGCACTATCCCTTTAATGCAGTCGCCAGAGGTGAAAAGCCAATGTTAGGCTATAAACGACCTACACTATGATCGCATGAACTGATGTCATCACCATAACAAGACCTTAAAGCCATGTTCGGTGTGATGACATTCTGTAGTCTCATTTAGCCACTTGTTAGCAATGGTCTTTTTTAAGATGCATTAAAGCTTCAAAGTTAAAATGTGGGATATTTACTGATGGTTTTTATGTTGTAGAACAAAATGTGAAAGTGTCTTAAGCTTGTGTTTGTCACAGACCTTATTTTCCTATTGGACTCTATTTAGGTCTGACTGAGCATGTAGTCCAAAGTGTTCAACTGTTTTTTATGTTATAGAGCAAAACACAAAGATTTCACGACAGTTTCTTGTATTGCCCATAAAAATGTCTAGCCTTTTCAAAGCAAGTAATCAAATGATATGTGATTACAGTTTTGTTTTCTCACACTTTTTGTCCTCAGAGTGTAGACATGGCTGCTGCCAGCTGTCTGCTGACTGAACATCAGTTCCTGTGCTCCATCTGTCTGGATGTGTTCACTGCAGTTCCTGTGCTCCATCTGTCTGGATGTGTTCACTGACCCAGTCACCATACCATGTGGACACAACTTCTGCAAATCCTGCATCACTGAACACTGGGATATTAACATCCCAAGTCAGTGTCCTAACTGTAAAAGGGTTTTTAACACCAGACCTCAGCTGCACATCAACACGTTCATCTCTGAGATGGCTGCTCAGTTCAGACAGTCAGCTCAACAGAAACCAGGAGAAGTTCCCCGTGAAGTCTACTCAGGAACCAAACTGAAGGCCATGGTGCTCTGCCTGTTCTATGTGGTGTGTTTTATGAGTGTCTGCATGCTCAGGATGGTTTTAGATAAGGAGACACATGGTGTTGTTCCTCTGAAAGAATATGTGCATAAAAAGGTTGTGCTGGGGAAGACAGAGGTGGAAATTCAGCAGATGATCCAGAAGAGACGACTCAAGATTAAGGAGATCAAACGCTCAGTGGAACTCAGCTGGAAGGATGCTGGCAGTGAGATAGCAGATGGTGTTCAGGTCTTCACCGCTCTGAAGGAGTCTGTTGAGAAAAGCCAGGCCGAGTTCATGGACACGATCATAGAGAAGCATACAAAGACAGAGGAACAGGCTAAAGGCTTCATCAAAGAGTTGAAACAGGAAATCTCTGCACTGAAGAAGAGAAGTGCTGAGGTGAAGCAGCTCTCACACTCTTATGACCACCTGCACTTCCTCCAAAGCTTCTTGTCCCTGAACGCTCACAAGGACTGGACAGAAATCAATGTCTGTCCACCTTCATATAAGGGAACTTTGAGGAGAGCTGTGAATCAGTTGCTTGCTGGAGCTGAGCTGAAGAGGGTCCAGCAGTATGCAGTTGATGTGACACTTGATCCTGATACAGCAAATCCCTTTCTTGTCCTGTCTAATGATAAAAAACAAGTATATGATGGTGATGTACAGGTGACTCTCCCAGACAACCCAGAGAGATTTGATTCTTGTGTTAATGTCCTAGCAAAGCAGAGTTTCACTTCAGGGAGATTTTATTTTGAGGTTCAGGTTGAAGGGAAGGCTGAGTGGACTTTAGGAGTGGCCAGAGGGTCAATCAACAGGAAGGGATACATCGCAGTGAGCCCTCAGAAAGGTTACTGGACGATATCTTTGAGGAATGAAAATGAGTACTGTGCTTGTGCTGGCCCTGATGTTCACCTCTCTCTGAAGTCTCGGCCTAAGAAGGTGGGAGTGTTTGTGGATTATGAGGAGGGTCTGGTCTCCTTTTATGATGTTGATTCTGCAGCTCTTATCTACTCCTTTACTGGCTGCTCCTTCAGTGAGAAACTCTACCCATTCCTCCGCCCCAGTCTTAATTATGGTGGTAAAAACTCTGCCCCTCTGATCATCTCTGCTGTCAATCATTGAGTAGAACAACCATTTCATTTTCTACAGAAAGATCCACTTTCGTTTGTAATAAATCTATTTTTGTTGTAGGGCTGTGAAGTTCTGGTCAGTTGGTCGATATGCTCTTCGCTGATCAAAGTCTCTTTGGTTGAACAGTCGCTGGTGTTACTTAATTAAGGCTGTGTGTTTCCTTTCTCAGCTGGAAATGGCAGTTGTTGTTAGGCACCATCACAGAATGGTTGGTCTTCATGGTTTTTCTCCTGCTCTTTCTTCACTGTGGCTGGACAGCTGGTGACAATGACAGGTGCAGCATTTTACCCAAAGTTAAACATTTTTCAACTCTCATTTTTAATCAGAAAACAAAAATAATCACAGAGGACATTCAGTGTTGTATTTTGTCACTATGGATTTTTTTCACTAAGTCTCCAAAAAGACACCACAGTTCAAGGCTGGATTATAAAGCTACTGAAAGGTATGCTATCACACCGGAGCCCTTGTTGGAGTGGCAGGATGGCTACCGTACTGGACTAAAAATAGTAAGTCTCCTTAGTAACGTTTGTATGACATCATTAACCCCAGAGTTAACTTCTGTAGTATCCAGTATGTCATATTTTTCTCAGCAGTCCTGTGGCATTCCACTCGCCTGTACACAAAGTTTACTTGCCCTGGGCGAGTGTTGATGTTGAGCTCTGTGACAGGAAAAAAACACTTTGATGGACTCATCTACCAGGTAGAGTGCACTGTGGCCAATTTAGTTAACCAAGAGATAACGTGCTTATCTTTTTCCTGATCGACCAATCAATTGATTGAAGAGTACGTAGAATTTCAGACGACCAAGATTTTCTATTGAATACAGCTCTAATTTATTGGTGACGTATGGTGTATTCATTGTTGGGGTTTTCTTTCACATCAGGGATGTCAGTTTGGGTTACCCTGCAAAAAGCTGTGTAACGGGAAAATATTTATATATATATATACATTCACGGGTACGAGCAGGGGTAAAGGGGTATCTACACAGGGGGAAGCAGTGGGTGAGAACAAAAATATATCTTCTATTTTTCCAGAATAAAACAAATCAGAAAAAGAAACAAAAAGATACAGTATATGTGTAATTCTTTGACATCTAAATCACTATGATCAAGCTGCAATACCTTTTTATTTTGAAAGTCAGAAACAAAACTGATGAACGTAATTACTGATAAACTAAGGAAAGAATTTAAGAGGTAAAAAAAGCACAACTGATGCTACAAATGACTGACACTTGTTTATTGTGGATGCAAAAGTGCAGAGTGCAAAAAACAAAACAAAACAGAATTTGTCACACAGAGCAGCAAAGCCAGAGAGCAAATCTGTGAACGGCAATGTCTGTCTGTCGGTCCTCCAGTTTGGTCCAGACTGAGATATCTCAGTCAGACAACAGTAAATAAATATTGTTTTTAAAGTTTGTACAGAAGAGTTAATGATGTGAGCCAAAGAGCTGCTGCATCACCATTAAATCCAAACCTTCCTATCTAAATAATGACCCAGAGTCGAGCCGTCAGGTTCCGGCAGCGGTGGGTTTGTGGAAGAAGCTGTGGATTTGCTGAGCTGCAGCCTGACCCACGATGGGCTCCATCTCGGCGGGGGTGGCGTTGCAGAGCTGTTGGATGCTGGAGAATTGTTGCAGCAGGGCCATAGCTTTGACCCTGCCGACCCCGGGGACATGCTGCACCAGCGCCAGGACCAGCGGGTCCAACAGCCGAGACGAACTCCTCCTCCTGAAGGGGTTCTCTCTGCCCTCCCCGTGAACCTGGAGGTTGAAAACTCAGCATCAGACAACAAGGCGTAGTGCTACGAGAGCTTTCTGCCTTTTGAGATGGAGATATTGTTACTTTTTAGCCACACGTTCACGTAGTTGACTGGCTGCATCATATATAAAGTATTCACTTGCCTATATACTAAGAGTGTTACTGGATGGTTCCACTGGAGGGCACAACCAGACAAATTAAAGTTTGCCTCTTTATTAGGAAATGGGTGTGCGCAACATACAATAAAAATGCATTCATAACTTTTTGTATAGGCCCAGTTGACTATTGCAATAATAATGTGTTGTTATCACAAAATCCCATGGCACACGTGGACTGGCATCACGGCATCACATGAATTACAGGTTTATTGTTTTGTCTTCGTTACTCACGATCTGAGCGATGAGCTGCGAGGCCTCAGTCTGCCCGCTGACTGGCAGCAGAGTCAAGCCGAGGTCGAACACCACAAACTTCTGCACAGCAGAGAAATACTGCTCACTGAGTCTGGTGTTCTCCACCAGCACCAACTCCTGGAAACTGCTGCTGGTCTTTAAAACAGGAGGGACACAGTTCATGTCAGGCAGAACAACACAGGAAAGCTTTTAGCAGAACTGGTTT
>NC_065525.1:40656379-40656531 GCF_006386435.1 Epinephelus moara | reverse complement strand
TGGAACGGGAGATTCTCATCATGGATGTGCAGCCGACAAATCTGCAGCAATTGTGTGATGTCATCATGTCAATATGGACCAAAATCTCTGAGGAATGTTTCCAGCACCTTGTTGAATCTATGACACCAAGAATTAAGGCAGTTCTGAAGGCA
>NC_065525.1:40642881-40656346 GCF_006386435.1 Epinephelus moara | reverse complement strand
CAAATCTGCAGCAACTGTGTGATGCTATCATGTCAATATAGACCAAGATCTCTGAGGAATGTTTCCAGCGCCTTGTTGAATCTATGTCACCAAGAATTAAGGCAGTTCTGGAGGCAAAAGGGGTCCAACCTGGTACTAGCAAGGTGTACCTAATGAAGTGGCCGGTAAGTAGAGATGAGGTACTCCATAAATGATAGTTATAAACCTTAGTCTGGCCAACTACAAACATGTAACTAAAGTGCAGGGCAGCAAGCAATAATCATGTTACTATGGATTTATCTATGTGAACATCCACAGCCAAAAACATCAGCTCAGCAGCATTTACATTAATGCACTCATTAATACATTAATGCAGTCTCAGGTTTTAAAGCTGGTTTGTGCTGCTCGCTGCAACTCCTCTTTTAGTGGTGAGTGAAGAACTTTCCAACAATGTTAAAGGAGGAGTGAAACATTTTGCTAAAATACAAATGGCTGTTTTGGGGGTTGAAGTATTCCTTAATAAGATTTTTGCAAGTTTTTTGCAAAATGGTTCTTCCTGTTGTTCTGTTCAAATGACTTATTCACAAAGTCTGAAGTCATGTTCTACGAGATATGTGTTTTCTACTATGCTTTAAATGGTTTGCATTTTTGTAGCAAGGAGGTCCACCAGGAGCGTTAAGGTAGCAAAGAAATACAAAACAATCCTGAAGAAACCCGAACTCATCAGCAAGAAGCCGAAGGTTGTTAAGAAAGCCAAACCTAAGGTCAAACTCAGTGTGAGCCCGTCAGTGGCCACGGAGACAGTCCCGCGTATGTATAGGGAATAGCCCTGATGTATATACAGTATGTCAATCAGACAAGGGTCACATGTTGGTAGCAAATAGTTTGAGGTGCTTTCACATGCAGGGTTTGCTGTGTCAGGACAATTCAAGTGGTCTCAGGTGATTTTTTTGACCCATCAACACTCTCTACACCAGCTTACAAAAGTCTTATGGGGAATTTGAAGCTCACCGGGACACACTGAATTGTTGGTTGAGGTAAGCCCACCCAAGAAAGCATCAAACAAACCCTAGAAATATTTGCTGATTTAACACTAAGTTCAGACCCAGATCTGATTCACACCAGGAGAAATATCAGTTGTCAGTGATCTGTGAAAGAGGGATATCTTTCACTAACAAAGATCACACCGATAAGATAAAGATTTTGGATGGTTTATTGCAGATGATGGATTGAGGGCTGAGAGAATGAAAGGATAAGGATTGAGGGATGATAGGATGTACGATGAAGGGATGAGGGTAGAGGAATAAGGGAAAGGGTTGGGGATGACGGACGAAGGGATAAGGGTCGAGGGATGACGGGTCGAGGGACGAATGGATGAACGGTTAGGGATGGCAGGATGAGGATCAAGGGATGAAGAGTGAGGAAAGAAGGGATGAGGGATGAAGGGATGGAAGATCTCAATCATCCATCATCGTGAGTGTGATGATGGATGTGTTGTTCGAAGGCAGGAATGCAGGAGGGATCCCGGGAGTGAGGATGCAGTCACACTGGCGTTATTTGGTCCGCTTTAAATTAACCCTGGTCCGGTTCCACGGATAGTTCAGTTCATTTGGAGTGGTGTGAACGCTCATTCAAACTCCAAAACAAGCGAACCCTGGCCTGCTTGAAAACTCTGGGTCTCAGTTCACTTGCAAGTGAACCCTGGTGCGGTTCGCTTACAGTTGGAAATGCAAAGGGACTATCCAGTGAACCAAAGAGAGGAAGGGAACCAAAGATAGGAAGTGACGTAGGGCGCAGTGCATTTTGGGTAGAAAAAAAAACAAAGCCAACAGCATGAACCGCGAGAAGCAGAGGTAAAAAAAAAAAGAAAAAGTTGGAAAATGTCTCGTGAGCAGACGTGGAGTAGTGAGGAGGTGCAGGCGCTTATTGATACATGGTCAGAGGACTATATATCGCAGTTGCTTGTGGCTACCCACAATGGATTTCCATTTTCAGTCCTGGCCAATCAATGAGCCAGGTTTTCCTCATTCCTCGTGCTTTTTTCCTTCCTGGTCAGTGCTTGTTTCGGGCAATACCGCCCCCAAACGAGCTGCTGTTGTAACTGCGTGATGTTGTCTAGGCGGTTTGGTCTGCTTTAAAAAGTACAGTGTGAAGGTGAACCAAACCAAATGAAGGTGTGAAATTTTTCGTCATTCCCCGCCCAATCGAAGCGAGTCCCCCGGACTATCCTGGTGTGAATGCGCCCTGAGTGTGGTAGTTGTCTCTTCGTGGACTTGGTTCTGGATCGAGACCCCACTGGTTCCTGTAGGCAGAAAAGAGCAGAAAAAAAGATGTAAGAGACGAGAGGGGATTTGGCGGGTGGGATGTGAAGAGAAAAAGGATGCATCAGATGTGTTTAAATACTTTTGGGCGAGTGGGATGTGTTCGAGGCATGGTCTTTGTTCCCCCTGAAAATGTTGCATTCCTCTCAGTTCACAGACAAACTGGTGTCTTCCTGTACATTGTCGTCTGTAAACTGACAGCTAAGTGACCCATGTGTGACATAATAATCTCACATGACCTGGGTGTGCAACGTCCGTCAGGTTCCAACAGTAGCGAGATTATTTCATCACATACTGTGTCCAACACTGGTTCTGTTTTCAAACTAAGCTCTAAAATACAGATTTCATTTATTATTTTACATGTTTAATGTTTTGTTGTCTCACGAAATAATTACCAATGTCTCCTGTGGTCTTCCTGTCACTTATTTTCTAACTATTGCTGCCTCTCTGTTTTTCTTCTCTCCGGCCAGTCTCACTCTCTCTTTAACCTCATCTCTCAAAGTACAATGTTTATAAGGACAATTATTATAACCATAACCCTAAAACCAAGTTCTGACCTTATAATACATGATTAACATTATGGTGTGGACATTTGGTGCACTGGTCTGGTCTGCTTTAGCCTCCAGAGAGCTGTGATTGTTCTACCAGCTGTTTTGTGTATGTGCTTTTTGTAAGTCTCGTATATAAGTATATGCATGCATAGTTTTGTGTGTTCACTGGACTGAAAAATGAGCTGATTGAGGAAGTGTGTGTATGTGGCGTGTCAGTACATATAATGTGTGTATGCAGACGGAAAGACCGAAGTGGAGATTACTGTAGGAATAAATGCTTAGTAAGCAACTTGTCACGTCACATCGAATCAGAGCTGATGCCCATTAAAATCCCTTCAGGCCCGTCAGCTAGTACCATAGTTACATAAACTGTGAGGGATATGCCAGAAAAGTTGCCATGTTGGAAAAGTAAGTAAAAGTTTTTTTAAAAAATGGTCATTTTACTTTTAAAAAAATCTCTCCAACCGAAACCAAATTTGGCCGATGTTGTGTAATATGGTGCGATATTCTGCTGTAATTCTTTGGACAGTTGTTGGTGCGATATTCTGCTGTAATTCTTTGGACAGTTGTAACCAAATTTAGGTGCTGCATACTCATATCAGCTCCAGCCGATCCTGCAGATTTGTTGACATTTTGCCTTCAGCTGGTGCTGCAGCAGTATGATACATTTAAAAGGACATTACTTAGTCAGCAACAACTTTTGACCAAAGCAAAACGATCCTCACACATCACACCTATTTTGGCCTCCTTGCATTGGCTCCGAGTCTCTTTTAGAATCCATTTTAAAGTAGTTTTAATTACCGACAAGGCTCTCAATGATCTGGCACCAGAGTACATAACTGAGCTTCTCAATTTGCACCGTCCAAACAGGTCTGGTCTTGACTTACTTGCATTTTGTACAATTAATCATGAATAGAGATCATGAAGCCAGAAGATCATGATGAAGAACCCATTGAGATGAGGCTCAGGGTGGGGAACTTGTCTTTGATGAGGCGTCTTGGAGCTTCATCTTCTCCTTGTGGTCCCTTCTAAAGAGTGAGTCAAAAGGAAATGAAAAAAGGGTGTAGGTGCCAGCTATTGTTATTGTAGTATTTTGTATTAAGTTTCTTTGCATGCCATATTTGGTCACTTACGAGGATGTGTCACGTGGTGTTGGTGGTACGTCAGCACCGGTAGTAGTAAAATCAGCTGTTCTTCACCGGGCGGTTCTTATGAATGAACTGAGAGGGTGAGGGGGGAAGTCTCACTTTTGCTGACCGCTTTGATCGCTTTGATGCTTTTGATCGCTCAACACTAGCAAAAGGAATTGTTTTTAGACTTTGGGAAGTTGTTTCACTGTTTGTTTTATCAGCAATAAATATGTAAAACGCAACATCTTTGGATCAAAGATTTATTGACATGCCAGCGCGTCCGGCAAGTAAAGTTTTTTCCCCTACTTAGCCTCTTGGCGACTATATTTTTGCTTTTTGGATAGTCGCTCTACAAAGGGTTTTGGGGGGTAGCAGATGTGAAACTGAGATAGACAAGGAGAGGCAGTCATGGTCCTTATATAAACACTTAATTTAAAGAAAAAGGCAAGGCCCTCAGTTTTGGGTAAACAAACTGAATGACGCTCTTACTCTTACGCTCTTTTTTGTTTGCAATTTTGCCCCCAAACCAACAATGTTAATTTATTTTCTCTCCTTGGAGACTTTACGGTTTGTCTTCTGGGTATTATTTCCAGAGTCTCTCTGGCTCAACTCCAAGTTTTGTGTTGCTGTAGAGAAGGATTTTGGGCCGATGAGTATTATTTCAGATTTGTCACAGTTAAGTTTGAGGAAGTTGGCTTGCAGCCATGATTGGAGTTCAGTCAGATAGTTGGTGAGGGTAGAGCGGGTGGCTGTGGTGATGGATTTTGTGGAGATGTAGATTTGGATGTCGTCAGCGTAGCAGTGGAAATGGAGACCATGACGACGGATGATGGAACCAAGGGGGAGTAGGTAGATGATGAAGAGGAGAGGACCAAGCACCGAGCCCTGAGGGACACCTTGAAGCAGGGGGACGGTGGCAGAGGTGCAGTTGTTGACGTGGATGAACTGATGTCTGTCGGTGAGGTATGATTTGAGTTGCTGAGTTGAGTGTAGATGGTTTCGATCTTTGATTGAAAAAATGCCAGGAAGGAGTTGCATGTGTCAGTTGTGATGGAGGAGAGGGTGTTGTCGCAGGGTTTGAGGAGTTTATTGACGGTGGAAAAGAGAGTCTTGGGGTTATTGGAGCCAGAGTGAAGGAGTTGTGAGTAGTAGTTGGACCGGGCGGCAGTGAGGGCGTTTTTGTAGTTTGAAAGGTGGTCTGTATAGGCATGGAGATGGACTGTGAGACTGGTTTTCTTGTAAAGTGTTTCAAGCCGGCGCTTACAGGTTTTCATGTGACAGAGTTCAGGAGTAATCAATTTACTGTTTATTTATTTACATTATTTATATGATAGTGATTAGTATCTAGTTCCTGACATGTTGAGGCAGAGGGTACTGTCTGTAGCTCTGGTTGAGGGTGAGAGGCTGTCAGCAGATAAACAGAGATCTGTGTGGGTACATGAGACCCTAAAAAAGAGGCTGGATCATGGGGAGTACCACCAGTTGGTCCAGGAGCTTCTCCTCCATGATGGATGTTTCCAGGCATATTTTAGGATGACTCAGGGGCAGTTTGACAACCTGCTGTCTATAGTACTGATTAATCCTTTAAATAGAAAAAAAATGCATAATCTTTTCTCTGATGGTAGATGGGGGGCTTGTTTTGGACTCAAGCCCTACGTTGAGATTCTTCTGTGTATCACACATGAAATGTAATGTACTACAAAACTCCACGTGTCTTGTCCACACACAGTTGGAACGTGGTCCATACCTACAAGGTGCAGTTCAGTAACGACTCGCTGGTCTGGAAGCCAAGTATGAACGGGACAGAGGAGGCTGTGAGTGAAAACATTTTTCTTTCCAACCTTCAAACTTAACTCTTATCTCTTGATGCTTCTGTAAATGTTCCCGACCTTCACGTTTCAATTATCAAACTGCTGTCGGATATAAACCAGTGATATCCTCGTCACACACTCCCTCACCTGTCTCTCAAGACTTTGTTATATTGGTGGTAACAGCTTGTGGGTGAATTACTGAGATGACCCCAGCCCAAGGGCCCCCCTTGACCTTGGGCTGGGGTCATCTCAGTAAATAATAAGTAATAAATATAAATAAATTACTATAATAAATAGTAATAAATACATGTATTTTTATCATTAAAACACATTTCAACATGCCATCTGATGCTGCCCCCCCCCCAACAGGTATTGTGAAATGGTACGGTCCATCTGACAGAGGGGTCAGATCATGATTTGACTTTATGATGTAATACCTTAAAGTCATTTCTTTAGTCAGTGTTTGTTTTTTCTTTTTTCTGATCATTCATTGGAGGTCATTTTCCGGCAAAAATAAAATAAAATTAAATACAATTTAAAAAAAAGAAATAATCACGTGGGAATGTGATTCAACATTTTTTATATGTGATATTCTTTTAAAAATGATATTTTTTTCAATTAAAAAAAGGTTTAAAATATATTTTTATGATAACGATGCATCCAGCAACGTTATGGTTTGGTCATTGAAATAAAATTAAAAGATATAATTGTATTTATATGTGTTAAGTTTTGTGATGACGTCAGGTTTGTTCAGGTTAATGTACCCTGGCTCCCTTATTTATTTTCTGTTTACATGTACTTTACGGATTATTATTGATTTATCTCTTATGTCTCTGAAACTTCCTGTAATTTGTATCCTTGTATCTTTGCAATAAAGTTTAAAAAATTATAATAAAAAAAACAACAAAAGAAACAGTTTGATCATGGTTACCGAACGGTCAGCGTCGCGTTTTAAATTAAAAGAAAACAACTGTGAATATGGTTTGAAATTGCTCGTGATCTTCAGTTTGTTCAGGTACAAGTCTTTATTTGGTTAATCTAACATTAATCGTCCACCACTGACAGACACAATGGAGAGCAGCAAAGAAAGGACCAGTATGAGTCAGGCCTCCGGTACCAACTCACCAGTGGTGATCCAGCACGATGATCTTGTGGCGGAGTTACGGTGTTTATTGAACGGTAGTCCGGAGCGGGACACGCAGGAGGACATGTCCCAAAAAATCCTGTCCTCCTTCTTCAAAAACCTGGATGACCGACAACCTGTAAGTTAACGTTACCTGATAAACACCTGGTACCTCTCTGTGCTTTTTGTTTTTGGTTTCTGCTGAAATGTTCAGGTTATAGGAAGCATTTCATGCTAGCTCCAAAGTAACGTTAGCTCTAACGGTTAGTTACGGGAGTTTGCATGGGCGCGTAATGAGACAACGGACCCCACCACCTCTCCTACAGAGGATCTAGAGACACACTTTTTGGTGGTTTAGCCTCTTGTTGTTGTTGTTTTCCGTCTCTATGTAACGTTAGTCATTACTCATATCTCTGTGCTTTGTGTAAAGTTAGCTTTGTGGTCTTTTTGTGTCTCCGTGGTTGTTTTTCCCCTTTTCATAGTCATAAGTCGCTTGTGTCTCTTTGAAGCTTTTTGTAGTCATTTTTATCTCTTTGTTGGCTTTTTGTAGTATTTGTAGTGATTTAGTGTCTATCTGGACTTTTGATGTCTCTTTGCGGTCATTTTGTGTCTCTTTCTGGAGTTTTTATGTCTCTTTGCAGTCATTTTGTGTCTCTCCGTGGTTGTTTTTCCCCTTTTCAAAGTCGTAAGTCTCATTTTTTGTCTTTGTGTCTCTTTGTACCTTTTTGTAGTAATTTTTTGTCTCTTTGTGGTTGTTTTTCCCCCTTCGATAGTTATTAGTCTCTTTGTGTCTCTTTGTAGCTTTTTGTAGTAATTTTTGTCTCTTTGTGGTTGTTTTTCCCCTTTTTGTAGTTATTAGTCTCTTTATGTCTCTTTGCAGCGTTTTTTGTAGATTTTTTGTAGTGATTTTGTGTCTCTTTCTGGTCTTTTGTGTGTCTTTGTGGCCATTTTGTGTCTCTTCATGGTTGTATTTCCCATTTTCATTTTTGTAAGTCTCTTTGTGGTTTTTGCAGCTTTTATTACTCATTTTTTACCTCCTTGTGGTCTTTTTGTGTCTCTGCATTTTTTTCACCGTTTTGTAGTTGTAAGTCTCTTTGTAGCTTTTTGTTGTCATTTTTTGTCTCTCTGTGGTTGTGTTTCCGCTCTCCATAGTTGTTAGTTATTTTGTGTCTCTTTCTGGTCTTTTTGCATCTCTTCGTGGTTGTTTTTCCCCTTTTCATAGTCCTAAGTCTATTTGTAACTCTTTGCAGCTGTTGTGCATCTTTTTGTAGTCATTTTGTGTCTCTTCAAGGTTGTCGTTTCCCTTCTTGTAGTCACAGTAACACTCTCTGTGGCTGTTGTGCATCTTCTGTATTGTTTTTGTGTCTCGTCCTGGTTGTTTTTCCCCTTTTCATAGTAATTGAAAGTCTCTTTGTGTCTCTTTGTGGTCTTCTTGTGTCTGTTTGCGGTTGTTTTTCCCATTTTAATAGTCGTAAGTCCCTTTGTGTCTCTTTGCAGCTTTTTTGTAGTTTTTTTGTAGTGATTTTGTGTCTCTTTCTGGTCTTTTGTGTGTCTTTGTGGCCATTTTGTTTCTCTTCATGGTTGTATTTCCCATTTTCATTTTTGTGAGTCTCTTTGTGTCTCTTCATGGTTGTATTTCCCATTTTCATTTTTGTGAGTCTCTTTGTTTCTCTTCATGGTTGTATTTCCCATTTTCATTTTTGTGAGTCTCTTCGTGTCTCTTTGTGGTTTTTGCAGCTTTTATTAGTAATTTTTTACCTCCTTGTGGTCTTTTTGTGTCTCTTTGCACTTGTTTTACCTTTTTGTAGATGTAAGTCTCTTTGTAGCTTTTTGTTAGTCATTTTGTGTCTCTTTCTGGTCTTTCTGCATCTCTTCGTGGTTGTTTTTCCCCTTTTCATAGTCCTAAGTCTATTTGTAACTCTTTGCAGCTGTTGTGCATCTTTTTGTAGTCATTTTGTGTCTCTTCAAGGTTGCTGTTGTGCATCTTTTTGTAGTCATTTTGTGTCTCTTCAAGGTTGTTGTTCCCCTTCTCGTAGTCACAGTAACTCTCTTTGTGGCTGTTGTGCATCTTCTGTATTCTTTTGTGTCTCTTCATGGTTGTTTTTCCCCTTTTCATAGTCACTGTAAGTCTCTTTGTGTCTCTTTGTGGTCTTCTTGTGTCTTTTGTGGTTGTTTTTTCCATTTTAATAGTCATAAGTCCCTTTGTGTCTCTTTGCAGTCATTACACATCCCTATGTGGTTTTGTGTCTCTTTAGGGTCTTTTGGTGTCCCTTTGTGGTTGTTATTCCCCTTTTCATAGTCATCATAAGTCTCTTTGAAGCTGTTGTGCAGCTTTTTTTAGTCATTTTGTGTGTCTCTGCGGCCTTTTGAAGTTTTTTTTGTAGTTGTTTGAAGTCTCTTCCTGGTCAGCAGGTGTTAATTTCAGTGATATTTTGCTGGTGAAGGCCAGGGGGGCTCCTGACACTTTGGGGTCCTGGGCCTGTGTCCAGTAGGCCTGCCCATCAATCCATCCATGTACATCTGGTTATTGTTTAACAGGAGATAATTTAAACCAAAACATTTCAAAGTGTAGCCAGCACATTGTTATTTTCTTTGAATCCATTTAGCAATATGGGTTTGTCATGAAAGGTTTTTAGATTGTAAACATCTAAAAAAAAGGCTTAACAAACTGCTTGAACCGTCCCACACATCCCTTACTGTAATATAAACTCAGTCTCTCTTATTTAAAGGCTTTAATTTGCCTTCATTTGCAATATTAAGGGACTGCTTTCTAAAATAAATCATAACTGTTAAAATGTTTTAGGGTTTGACTTTTTGTTAAGATCTGATTCAGTTGTTTTGACACTTAAATAATTCAGCTTAATTCAATATGATATTGTGCTGAACATTTACAGGTAAGACCCACATTTATTTCTATTTTTGTAAAAGTTAAAAGACAGAAGCAGATAAATGTCTCCAGTGCAGCAGATATTAAACTGTGTGTTTCCCTTCCAGCTGACACAGGCTCACCTGGCCCAGGTGTCTCGGAGTATTCGCCATGAAGTTTTCTGACGTGGTCTTCCAGATCCTGGTCCGGGATCTGATGACCAATCTGCAGACTCGAGACTCTCCGTTGGCTTCAGCCAGTAAATCCAGCAAAGAGGAGGAGAAGAGTTGGAGCAAAGGCAGCACTCAGATACACCTCACAGCAGGTCACTGTTAGGGCTCATTTATACTCCCTTTAAACCCAGTTCAGACCGAAGATTCACAATGGGACGAGTTGAAACAGATAACTTCTTGCGATGCGCTGTTCTGCAATGTTCTAAAAACCTGCCGGTTCACACCAATGCGAACACGCCGTCTGCGGTCATTTTGACTTGACTAGCGGACTTCACTACACTTGACCAGCTGAGTCACAGGTGACACCATCAACCAACGGTTTCGTCTCGTTGCGAATCTTTAGTCTGAACTGAGCTTCACATACGAGAACAGATGCACCCCTTTCAAACGTCACTGTCCTCACACTTCTGTGTCCTTTATGATGATATAAATACAGCCACTAGATGGCACTAGAGGTCAGAGTCAAAAGTTGTACACAACAACAAACGAGACAACAGTGGAGGAGGTTGTAATATTGTATCTTTTTAATGGAGGCAACGTTGTAAACGGCAGCGACCTGTGAGACCATAAAACACATCACGACATGTGGACTGGGAACTCTTTCCACTC
This sequence comes from Epinephelus moara, assembly GCF_006386435.1. NCBI lineage: Eukaryota > Metazoa > Chordata > Actinopteri > Perciformes > Serranidae > Epinephelus > Epinephelus moara. Next base: position 40,645,723 of record NC_065525.1, on the reverse strand, counting down.
CATTACCGATTCATTCTGTACCGCCATTTTTCAAATGTCTTCATCGCCACCTATGGTCGTATCTCGCTTGAACTATGCTACACTGCCTCTGCGACCTCTGTTGGTACCGCTCCATTTCCTCTGTATCCATAAGCTTTAAGAAAACATGCACAAATACGGACAGAAGGCTGCATCTGTGTGCGTGTCGTATACGTATCAAACGCTGAGCACAAATAAGCCGTGTGGGTGCATTCGCCCTTTGCTTCTAGAGGCCCTCACCACATCTTTGTTGAAGCCTCAGAAAGGACATCAAGTAGGATCAATCAAAATGATCTTTATATGTGTGGAGCCGGGAAATAGTCCTAAATAGACCCCTAATCCCAAATCATCCTACAGTGTGTCTGTTAATGCTTATCCAACTTACTAAGGCTTAATTTAATAACTTATGGCAAGAAAATAAAATGCATTAGATTTGAAAATCAGATATTTTGTGTATTTGTATCATAAACCAATATCACACACCACAGCTTTTATAGCCTCAGCTGATCTGCAATGCTCGGCGACAGAGGAGGTGATGTCAGCGATAATAAAAAGCTTGGACAGCTGTCAGGAGATGACAGAAGCAGGCGTGAAGACACCAAGCCCTGCCAGCAAAGTCCTGAAATATATCTCGACTAAAATGAGCTTCTCAAGGAAAAAGACTAAAGACAAGTTGGACAATGTGGACAGTGTGGATGGCTCCTCCTGCTGCCCCTGGAAGACACCTCTGCACTTCACCAGCAAAGCAAGAAAAGCCTTTAAAAAGAGCCAGAAGGTGGCCGCCAAAGTGGTGGATGGATCACCTCTACAGGACTTGGAGATAAGTTATCCAGTGGCTGTGTCCCCTGAGGAAGTTGTCAAAGACCTTTTACGCAGTAGGTTTGTCGACACCAGCCTGGATTTACTGAAGGACTTCCTCACGAGGTCACTGTCCGTATTCGTCTCCTATTGCGTCGAGGCAGATGTCACCTCACTCATACCCTTCAAGGACTCTGTGAACTCTGTGGCCTCAGAGATGCTGGACATTGTAGTACAGAGTGTAAACCAAGTGTGCCAGCCGAGGAAATTCACCTTACCATGGCAACGGCCTAAAAGCAGTATCGCAGCCTGCTTGCGGTAAATCTATCTTGAAAAAGTAAATTGACCATCAGTGCCGACAGGTAACATTAGCTAAGTTAGCAAGTGAGTTAGCTTACCGATCGAGGAGAAAAGTAGCCATTTCCGCATGTGTTCTTATGCCGTGGGAATCCTTTATTTGAGTCCATCGAGCAAATGCTTTGCCAATATTAACTCTCGTCTTTGCCCTTCTCCGGTCACTCTGTTGTTGGGATGGATAACGCACCGTTCTCCGGGGCTCTAAAGCAGCTGCTGGACATGCAGACTCCATCATGCCGAGCATAGAGACCGTACTTGGCAACCAGCAATGCCTGGCCGCTATTGGCTGGTACAATGTAAACATGACGTCATTGTCGAACCCGTCAAAATTTATAAAATTATTTAATTCAGACAAAATATAATTTTTCAAGGAAATGCTATACTTTTATTCTGCACCCCTCTAAACGCACTGTGGATGTATTTTTTTTTTTTTTTAAATTATAGCTTTTAATAATTATTCTACATAATCAACCTTTAACTTCAATATTTTTTTTTTTACCTGGACCCTATTTTCCCATGTTTTATGTCTCAGTGACTAAAAGAAACAACCGTTTTTGAATGTGGTCCAGTATTTAGTGCGAGGGCTGCAGCATGTTTGCACTGTCAATTTGCATCCACTAAAAGTGTTTGTTTTTGCCACTGACAGGCTCAGATTGTTACTCTCAGGCCCTGTTTAGACGACGACGGTTTCTCTAAAAACAGAAAAGTCTGTCCGTCGCATTTTAAAAAACTTCTGCGTTTATATGACGACGTAATTGAAACGATCCCTGTTCACACGGAGCCGCAAGATCTACTGGAAACGCTGTAGTATGCACGCCAGGCCAATGGGTGGCAGTGTAAATTTGCAAAGCAACACCACGGCATGACGCCATGCGCCTTCCTCTACAACGTGGTGATTACAAACCAAAACAAAGAAGACACAATGGCGAAAGCATGCACAGATAACTTTGTCTGGAGGGACGATGAGGTGGAGTTGCTACAGTAACAGATCTACACTTCACTTCAAATCAACAGGGTGAGCAGCACAAACAGAGCTCGGCATTGCTGTTGTGACGGTCGGCATGCCTAGTGACTGGGACCGTAATACGCATGTGCGAAAAGTCTCCGTTTTCAGAGGAACTGCATATTGCAAGTTTACATGACAACGGAGACGCTGCCATTTCCAAAAAGTTGCACTCTGGAACCCATTTTGAAATCGTTGCGTTTTCAGGCACCCAAAACGCCGCTGTCGTGTAAACGATTGGCCAAAACACAACTAAAGTTTACCGTTTTCAGTTGAAATCGTCGTCGTCAGTGTCTGACAACAATATGGAAAGGATCCCTACAGAGATAGACCTTTTGTTAAATTTTAAGATTCTTTTTGTTTAACTAGAAACAGCCCCAAAATCTCCATCGCCAAACCCACCAGACTCCATTTAAATAAACTAATTTTAGCATGTATAAAGCCAGAACATTTTCACATCTAACTGGGTGAATTAAGAGTTTATTTTAACCAAACCAGAGTTGGTGATTGTTGGAACAGTAGAAAGACAAACCAAGCTGCTCTTAGTCAGTCTGAATGAAGTGTGTTTTATGATGATAAAATTAGTGTTTATTTAAATGGAGTCTGGTGGGTTTGGTGATGGTAGTAGTAGTCTTTATTTGTCCCCGTAGGGAAACTGGGTTTCAG
>NC_065525.1:40636574-40641494 GCF_006386435.1 Epinephelus moara | reverse complement strand
TAAAATATTATTTTTTCCCAACAGGTGCTGAGACAGAGTCGTCTGGATCCAGATATGATGGAGATACAGCCAGAACATTTCAACGACAGCGTGGGAGACTCAGCAGAACAAAACACCATGTCTACTTCAGAGTGGGACTGTTCACATCAGTTTGTTACTGAGGTGATGCAGGCATTCTTCAGGTGGCAGGCAGAGGAAGAGGCTAAAATCAATTTGGCCGGAGGTACACCCTCAGTGGCTGGCTCCTACAGGGAGACACTGAGGGATAATGTGATGAAGTTTTTTGACCCTCAGCGGTGCTGTACAGAGCAGCAGGGGGAGACATTTGTCCTCTCTAAAGAACAGGCCATAGTCTTCTTAGAGATTTTTGAAAGGGCTTATGATGATACTGAAGCCCTGATGCAGTCTGTCCAAAGGTGGGAGGCTGAGGAGGCTGTGGAATGCGCTCAGTTGGAGGTTGAGGAGGCTGAGTGCTCAGCGGTTTGTCCCACCCAACAAAAGGTAGGCTGAGTGCTCAGCGGTTTGTCCCACCCAACAAAAGGTGGAGGCAGAGCTGAGAGTCTTTTTTGACCTCCGGCGAGAGTTTGAGGTGGAGGCAGAGCTGAGAGTCTTTTTTGACCTCCGGCGAGAGTTTGCTGAGGATAGAGGAGAGACAGATGTTATACCTGCACCTGTCAGTACACAGATGTCTGACAGAAAAGATGAGAAATCTGCAGGCAGACGTGGCAGACACATCCTTAAAAGGATGAAGCCTGCATTCAAGCGCTGCTGGGAACGCTGTTTTGGAGCAAGACCCAGGAATAGGATCCACTCCAGTAGGACGAAGGCTGCTGTGACAGCAGACCTGACCTCTGATCCTCTGGAGTTTGTTGAGGATTTGGGACAGGACTTGGCTTCACCTGACAGCGTGTCACCCACTGCCCCAGTTGCCTCCAGTAAGGACCTCTTTGTTGAAGATTGGGGTCAAGACTTAGACTCATCTGCCTGCGTGTCACACAAGGTGGTGTCTCCCACTGCCTCAGTCGCCTCCAGTGAGGACATCAGGTCTGCTGACAGCGCAGACCTGACCGCTGTCCCTCAGGAAAGCATGGCTATGGAAGGCATGGAGACACCAACAGAGAGCAGCCTTCTAGCAGACATAGACGCAACTCCAGGACCATCAGGAGCGGAAAATGTCACTGAAGCTGCCCAGGAAGTAATGGGCGATGAGGTCATTGACATCAGAGACCCTTTTCTGGAGGATATCCCCGACTTGGAGTGTGACCTGATGTTAACTGTCACCTCCCTGGAGAGTGAAAGGGACATCAGTGAGTCCAATGCTCCTGCAGTCTGGGCATGGAAAAGGGAACAGGCTCACAGAGACAGTGAGTCAGTGTCACAAACACCTGCACTCGTAGTGTCTGAGGAGACAGCTGCTGAACAGGATTCATCACAGCAGACAAACATCAACAAATTGTCTGTCAGGGTCCTTGTACAGAAGCTGGTTACAAGGACCTTTAGGAAAGCAAGGACAGACACCAACCCACGTCTCATAGCTGACCGCCTGTTTGAAAACATATGGGCTGAAATTGAGGGAGAAGATTTTGAAATTCTCCCAAAAACATTCAAAAGTCTTGACAAGAATGTTTTTAAGGACCTTTGCCAACACTGGGGCAGTGCACAGATAGTGCTGGTTTCAATGAATCAGGATGAACCCAGGGTGGACAACTACATCGCCTCTACTTTTAAACGACACCTGATGACACCAGCAAAGAGGCCCAATGTCATCTCCAGGTTCTTCTCCAGGGTGGGCAAAGTGATCTCACAGCCCTTCACTGCACGCCATAGACAGGTCAGTGACATTTAGGTGACATATAATATACATGTTGAAGGAAAAAATAGTTTGGGGTGAGCCTTTTTTCCTTCAACATGTATGTAATAGAGAGCTCAAGTCCTACCTCCATTCAGGTAACCTCCAGGTTACCTTTTGCTCCACTGGCCTTTGCAGGGCAGTGACTTTGGAGCAAGAAACATGTGGGGCAGGACTTGAGCTCTTAAGACTACCTGAGGAGTCAGCAGTGCGATCTCACAGGCGAGGGTTCGATTGTCGGTCCTGAGCCTTTGTGAGTTTGTGTGCTGACTGTTTAGGTAGTGCGGGTTTTCTCCGGGTGCTCCGGTTCGCCCGTCTTCCTGAAACCATGCAGGAAAAGCTAATTGGATTTGATACCACTATATAAATAAATTAATTAATTAATTGGCCATCTTATCTCTTATTGTCTTATCATTTGTTGTCAAAGCTGTTAAGATTCAACTCAGGCTGTACTTCTACTGATTCAGTTTCCCTTTTGCTAGAAAACAAAAAGAAAAGAATGTGTTCTTTTGCTAAGGTGTTTTTTTTTTCCATGTGAAAACCATCTATTTTAGCATTAAACTTATAGTCATGACCCAAAATAGTTAGTGGTTAAGTTAGCATTGAGACTGTGAAGCTAAGATAAGATGCAATGCATGGTTGCATCTCTCAATCTATTTTGACCTAACTAATTAACCTTTTAGAGCTCCATTCCTCCAAACTTATGTTTGGAGAGTTAAACTTTGAGTGTTTCATGCACCAGTTTCAACATATAAAATTCTGCATTCACAGATTGTCAGTTTTCACTCAGTCTCATATTCACTGTGAGCAACTGACAGTAACTGAAAATACCAAAAATCAGAGCTGTTAAAGCATTGTGCAGTGTATATGGTTGTGTATAATTGTGTATACTGAGTGTGTTTGTCTGGTTTTCTGATGATACCTGTGGTAGCAGGGTCCTTTTTTAAAAAACAACAAAAAAAAAACTCCTTAGAAGTTGGAAAAACACGGGGAAAAAATGTAACAGTATGATTTATCATGACGGCCTCCTGAGGTGCAAATAAAAATATTTATGAAAAAAAAAGAAAAAGAAAACCAAACAAACAAGCAACAAAAAGGAGAACCCCAGGACCCCCCAGGAACAGAACAGAGCAGCATCAATGTCAATCAGAAATGACATTAATAAGTCAGACAAAAGGCTAAAGCAGAACCCATTTAGACCGGAATACACATCTATGTGTATATCCCTTTAAGAACGGGATACCCATGAATGAAAGGAAATAAGGACGGGATACACATGAATGAAAGGGAATAAGGACGGGATACACATGTGTGTGTATTTCCACGTTATCGTCTTTTTCGAGGCATGTGACTGATGATATGCGCCACGATTGGCTGAAACCCCACGTGGGTGAGTGCAAGGGATGTCTATGTATTTGTCAGTGAGGTCACGTGACAAAAAAAAAGCTTTGTGATTGGTCAGAATAGGTCAACAACAAAGTAATGCATAGTCTTCGTTATTGGTTGACCTATACATGCACTAAGTGGAGAGATGTCAGAGTGGGTTGCCCATGACAGGTGCACCGAGCGGTTGTATGTTGATTTGTCGAAGTGGCTTGACTGACTATAATAAATGAGGACCTTTGACTTTTAAGACTTGTATTTGAGCTTCATAGTAATGTTACAGAGCTCTCAATTAGCAGCAATAAGTAAATAAATAGAAATACAATGATAACACGTGATTGATGATAAATTAATAAATAGCAGCAATAAATAAATAGAAATACAATGATAACATGATTGATGATAAATAAATAAATAGCAGCAATAAATAAATAGAAATACAATGATAACGATTGATGATGAATAAATAGTTATCTGAATCAGACACACTCTCTTCTCTGTCTTATGGTTGTCTGTTATTGATATTTTTGTTGTTTATTGAGTTTCTGAAAATCTAAGTTGAAGATTACTGTAAAACAAGTAAGTACAAATAAAAGCTACACTTGTAAGCTCTCAAATGCTTTTTATTTCATGTTTCTATCTGCTCCAGAGCCTGAGAAAATAAGGTTTTAGTAGGTGAGATCAATTATTTTACATTTTTCAGAATATGCTCAGGATTAGGGGTTTTATACAGGCTTTATAATGCCGTTTTTCCAGGCGAGATTAGGTCTAAATGGGTTAAATAGGGCGCCCTGACTGAGATTTGCCAGTTGGTTGTGAAGACTAGGGCTGTAGTCAACCAAAGAAAATCTTGGTCGACTAAAGTCGCACATAATCTTCAACTAATTGATTAATAGTGAGCAAAAAAAAATCTGCACGTTATTTTTACTTCTGCGGTGGTGTGTCTGTGTCACTCTGTAATTACAACTCCAAAACACTAGTAGGCAGTGGAGGACTGTGTTAAGTGCTGTAAAGTTATGTTGAAATCAAACTTTATTTATTCACCTTATTTTCAAACACGGAAGTAAACAGTGATCAATTTACGTGTTTTTGTGCGTACCTTCCGGTCAGCCGCTTCCCCTTATCGGAGCTAACGGTGCAAGCTATTTTTTTTTTCAAGTTTCAGTTGTTTGTGTTAGTCAATCAGTTAGTTAGTTAGTTAGTCTGTGTATTTTATATAGATAACTGTGCCCACCTTTCTGTTATCCGGTAATTGCTGGTAAAAATAATTCCCTCTAAACGCAAATAAATCGCACGTCAATCAAAAACTATGAACCAAAAAAGCACAATCTATCCCGAGTGAGACAAACTGCTTGATCTCCATCTCCAGTGTACCAGCAGAGAACCTGCAGAACCGTATCAGCGAAAAACCACACTGGGCTACACAAGTACGCAAATTAGCTTCACTATAAATCGCAGAACTTACAAACACTTGTCTTTATCTGGACACATTTCCCCCACCAATACAACATGCTAACGTTATTAGAACAAGTCTACTGAACAATCTGGAGGTCCTTAATTTTACATTGTATAAATTAGCCTAGCATCTAGCGATCTTTTCCTCTTCTCATATAAAGCCAGGGACAACAGCAACATGTAACAAAGGTAACAGTACATAATTTGGCTCCATTACAACTCACAACATTCAC
>NC_065525.1:40571606-40630939 GCF_006386435.1 Epinephelus moara | reverse complement strand
TCAACAGTTTGCACTAAACTGTCAAGATTTTGAGCAGGATCAGTCAGTAACACTACTATACAACCAGAAACAATGATTATCAGCTGAAAAAATGGTTTTAGGGTTTAGTTACTCTTTAATGTAAAACTTTACTATGTTAAATGAAATGTTAGATACTCATAAAAAAACACAGATTTTATATGATCCAATTGGTTTGAATGCTAATGAGAAATATGAAAATGTTTCAATAAAATATTTTTCTTCCAAAGTGCTTGTCAATGATGCATGCATGGAACAGCGATGAAAATTTAGACCTCCTTGAAATGTAGAATGAATGTGTAATGTCACTAATACAATGCTAATCAACCTTGTGGGCAAAACTTGTACTACTACACAATACTGTGAAAAGGTGCAGTATACGCACACGTGTGTCCCGTCATCCCCGTTATCCTTGTCACTCCTGTTATCATAATGTCAATCCTGTTATTGTCGGTAAATGGATAAAAATGTAACAAATGGCAATTCCAATTGCTTTTCAACTCTTAATATTATAATTTAGACTATATTATATTTTTGATTGGGGCATTATTTCAAGATTTCTACTCTGAAAATATATTGTTTTCTTAAAAGAATTGTGATCGCCATCCAAACATAGGGTGCTCTTGTTCATCAAAATGAAAAAATATCATATTGGGAGAAAAAACTAAAATCAGAAAATAATCTCAGTAAAGAGAGGGACTCATGCACTGCTCATATATGTGAAATATATTACATATTTCAAATTAGAAATGTAGTATATGATAATGCTTATGTCTGTAACAGGGTTGACAAAGCTATCAAAACATTTAGGAAAACAGTCATAAAATATTAAATTAAATAGCCTGAGATGGCACAATACTTTTTTCTGTCACTTTAAGATGTTCTTACTTCATGCATATTAAAAAAAAGAGGTGATTAAAGTTATTTTAAATTTTAACTTTTCAAAGTTGAAAAGGCACCGGTTTCGTGGAATCACCCATAAACACTGGCTGTCGGCGTCATAGACATATATACGTAGATGCCGCACTGAGCACTGGGCCGTACGTCAACGTCGCCGCCATATTGGATGTGGCAAGGCTGCGCTGTAAACTAATACAAGTAAATGGACTTAATTTCTTAAAGCGCCTTTCTACAAAGAAATTTACGTTGATGCCTCTCGTTTATTCATTCACACATGCACTAATATACTTGGGAAACAGTTAGGCNAGCCGTACGTCAACGTCGCCGCCATATTGGATGTGGCAAGGCTGCGCTGTAAACTAATACAAGTAAATGGACTTAATTTCTTAAAGCGCCTTTCTACAAAGAAATTTACGTTGATGCCTCTCGTTTATTCATTCACACATGCACTAATATACTTGGGAAACAGTTAGGCACCAAAAACAATGTATTTGATCTTCTCAGATGGCTAAGATAAGAACTTTATTGATCCCACACAGGAGTAATTCACATTACATCAGCTATAGAGAACAAGATAGTGCCGAAAAACAATACACAGTACATATATATATATATATATATATATACATATACAGACACACACATTAGCTAACGTTAGCTAAATACAAAAACGGCTATACTGTCGGCTTACCTGCTGTGGTGAATATATATATATATATATATATGTATACATATATATGTATATACATAGCGTCCGTCAGGACATGTGGAAAGGATGACGCAGTTATTCTGCAAACCACTGTTTATTACTGAACAGTACAGGTTACTGTTGGCCGTAACCACGCCAAAACAACCAACAAACTGAGAAGATCCATCTGAGAAGATCAAATACATTGTTTTAGGTGCCTAACTGTTTCCCAAGTATGTTAGTGTGTGTGTGAATGAATAAACGAGAGACACTGACGTAAATTTCTTTGTAGAAAGGCGTTTTATGAAATTAAGTCCATTTACTTGTATTAGTTTACAGCACAGCCTTGCCACATCCAATATGGCGGGGGCTTTGACGTATCGCAGCAGCGGGCAAACCCATTCGATGCGCCGTCTACGTATATTCAATTCAATTCAATTCATACTTTATTAAAGACACATCTCAAGGAGAGGTCCATAGCACAGAGCAAGACAAACAACATACACAATTTAAAAAAAGATAACAACAATACACAATAAAACAGTGATGTACAGAAAATAAAATATAAGAGTCACACACAAGTGTACAGGCAAGATCGCCAGTGACTCCACATCTTAGACGTGAACCTGACTGAGCTGAGTGCAGGGTCAATTAGGCATGAAATAATACAATTTAATGAGTTCGATATTCTACATATGAATCTATACATCAGATTCCGTATCACTGTGGCACAGGTAGGGACCCCAACACTAGCAAACATATGACTTGCACTGCAACTTCTTGGAGCCTTAAGCAGCAACCTCATACAATCATTGTAAGCCACAGTGAGTCTCTGCATGCTGCTTTTCTTGTATCGACACCACAAGTGGGCAGTATAAAGAGAAGTACAGAATGCTTTAAACAGACAAATCTTTATATCCACTGAGCACATGCTGAATTTGCGCAACAGCATGTTTGCTTGAGCATACATTTTTCGACATTGTCTATGAATATCCTTGTCATCAGAGAGATCATTTGTCATGTAGTGACCGAGATATTTCACCTCATCACACTCTGTGAGGGCTGAGTCTGACAGAAAAAAATCAGGAAAGATTGATCGTCTGTCCTCCCTACTACGGACAATCATCACATTGCTTTTCTTTGCATTATACTTAATGTCACATTCAGTACCATACTGTGAACATATGCTCAGCAGGTGCTGGAGACCAGCACTATATGGACAAAAGATATATGTATGTATGTATGATATATGTCTATGGTCGGCGTCCGCTCAATATGGTTCACAAAGGGTTAACAATCGTTGGTGTCTACCATATGTCCCGCCTCTAACCTCGTATTGCTCATCGATTGGCTCTACCGTTATTTTGGTAACGTGTGGTCCTCCCCAGCATAGATATAATAAAAAGTTTTTAAGTTTTCTTTATTATGTCTATGCTCCCCAGCGCCGCTCTCTCCACTGACTTTGTGGGTGCGTGTCACCGTACAGTTCACGTCAGTTCGTGAGGGAACGACACACACATGCGCGTCACCGCTCGCGCTCCACACACGGAGCACCGAGTGTGAACGCGCGCCAGTGATCTGTGACTGTCTATGGTCCTGATATGTCGCGCGCACAGCGTACATTTCAAGTTTGCATTCTACAAACAAACACGTGCAGATTTCGCGGATGAAAAATGAAACGCCAGCAGGCCCAGCACCAACAACAGTCGTTGATGAACCGGATGAAAACAGATGTGAGTCGGCTGATTAAGTAAATAAGCTTAAAGTATCGTATTTTCTGTCAACACATGTTGATGTTAGGCTAACTGAATGGCGTTCCTTGGCAACTCTTTGCTAAGTGAGATAATGAGATGCTAACGAGCTAATACTAGCTGAGCTAAGTTTGGCAACTACTAGATCAATATTATATGCCAGAGAACATAAAATTCCACTTCACGTGCTCCATCAGCAATCATAGATGTCATGTAGTGATGACACGTAGTAAGATGACATAATAGAAACAGTCTGAATAAATAAAGTGTAAACACTATAAATAATAGCTCCTTCAGTGACAGTCTTCAGCATCCATGGTGTGTGAGGGAGAGACTTAGGAGAATAGAAATCCACTGCTCCCAGTCATATTGATGTAATAGATATTGGGTGTAAGTGCAACATTTTGCACACAGTTGTATTATTTATGTTTGACATGATGAAGCTGACTAACTTGTGTTGACATTATTGCTGTTCTTTAGCCTATATACATTCAGATGTTATTTAATGAATTACTCAATTGTAAAACATACAGTATGTTTTCCTCAGGCTACAACAATCAAAATCTATGACTGTTGCATCTCAAATTGTCCCACTGTTCACATGTCTTGCATCAATATATTTTTTGTCAGATGACAAGTAATAGAGAGACTGGAGGAGATGGAGGAGGAGAGGCAGGAAGAGAGACAGAAGGAAATGGAAGAGAGACGGGAGGAGATAGAGGAGAGACAGGAGCCTCACAGGTGAGATTGAATCGTGAAGGATATATGTTGATAGTGAGATTCAGTATTGTGACTAGGGGTAAGTAAAAATATTGATTCATGCATAATATATGTTTTTACCCGATATCAATATCAATTCGGATCACTATTACCAACCCAACTGCAGACCACAGGCTAGTACTTAAGTTACGCCCCTTCGGAGTATACTGTTATTTGATTGTTGGACAGTACCATACTGCCATGTGATTGGTTGACAGGATTCACTGGGGGTAATACTACTGGCCTGATGGCGCCAGGGTTTGGGTAGTAGCAGCAGCCACTGGAGATATACCATGGCAACAATAACTACTTTCTGTTAAATACATAACTACACACTGTAGTGTATATTCATGTAACTGATAACATTAGAGAATACATTTACCAAGACATTCTTGTATTTAGTGTAGATATCTAAATATGCATTATAAAGCAGTGATCAGTTTCACATGACGTGAAATTGCATTAAAAAAATCATCAATGTACAGGTCACCGGCATGGAGCACTTTTATGTCCCTACCAATGTGAAAATCAAACCTACGCCCAGTAGTAGCAGCAGTAGTTCAGACTTTAAAGTTACAATGTGTAAGTTACATGGTTGTTTATTAGCAAATATCAACTATTGCTTTCATAAAATATATATTTACTAAAGTGTAATGCAATTCACATACAAATGGAAGCTTTCTCATAGGCTTAGAATGATTTCTCTATATATACACAGGCAGGGCGCGGTCTGCTGGAGGCTGCCATCTTGCGTCGCCATATTTGAATACAGTGGCCGAAAGGGATATACGCGCTTCGCGTTTATCCAGAACTTGCCGTCACTGGAGAAGGTGAAGATCAATCCAGGGCGCTTCTGCGTGAACCTGCTTTGTACTTTTATGATTCTGTCGCACTTTAAATGGAGGACCACACACATGTTTTGCCCCGTAAGAGGGAAACCACGGCACCAAATAAAAGAAAAAGATCAGATAAGCGAGGACGGGACAAAACGCGAGTGAATATCGGCGTTGCTTATTTTATTTGAACTCCTGTGGAAGAACACTCTGGAAACGCATATATTATAATCGTACCAACCTACATTTGCCGCACTGTGTCGTGACTATCACATAAAACGTGTTATTTTAGCATTACTGTGCTAATGTTTGCTCGTGTTACCAAAACAATTAGAAATAAAACACTCCTAACATTTATCTCACAGATAACCTATATGTCACTGGTAAGCTATAACATATTGTAGCGTCCGCCAGGACGTGTGGAAAGGATGATGCAGTTATTCGGCAAACCACCGTTTATTAAGGAACAGTACAGGTTACTGTTGGCCATAACCACGCCAAAACAACCAACAAACAAAAACTTACGTTAGCTGTAACTCAAACTGTGCACTGCTGCTCTCTCCTCCAGCTCGCTCATACACACACCAGCACGCGTCGCGCACTCACACAGCCCTCATTCCCGTCACACTCGCACCCCGCTCCCCTACCTATACTCATTCAATCCCAAACTTGCCATTAACTCACAGAACACTGACATTATAACAGAACATTTACTGCAGGGTCGCTACAACATCGTAACATGGTTTAGATTCCTAAATAAATATTCACCTCGTCGCTAGATAGGCCTACTCCTGAAAAACTCGAAAAACTCGTGGATGGATCTCTGCTGTCTGCGCAAGACTTTTTATCCTACGAGGCCACCGTCACTTACCCGACAGGAGGGGCGAGCGAGTGAGTGCGAGTGAGCCCTGCCATCTAGAATTTGACCGCTGATGTCACTGTTACTCACCATTTTTACACACTGAGCCTTTAAATAGCATAAAAAGTAGAAAATAATAAAGTATTAATGTCCTTAAAGAACTGAATGAACCATTTGAATGGTTTTGACATTTGAAAAATATTATTTTTTCCCAACAGGTGCTGAGACAGAGTCGTCCGGATCCAGATATGATGGAGATACAGCCATAACATTTCAGCGACAGCGTGGGAGACTAAGCAGAACAAAACGACATGTCTGCCTCAGAGTGGGACTGCTCATTTCAGTTTGTTACTGAGATGATGCAGGCATTCAGCAGGTGGCAGGCAGAGGAAGAGGCTAAAATCAATTTGGCTGGAGGTACACCCTCAGTGGCTGGCTCCTACAGGGAGACACTGAGGGATAATGTGATGAGGTTTTTTGACACTCAGCGGTGCTGTACAGAGCAGCAGGGGGAGACATTTGTCCTCTCTGAAGAACAGGCCATAGCCCTCACAGAGATTGTGGAAAGGGCTTATCATGATACTGAAGCCCTGATGCAGTCAGTCCAAAGGTGGGAGGCTGAGGAATGCTCTCAGTCGGAGGTTGAAGGTGAGTGCTCAGCAGTTTGTCCCACCCAACAAAAGATGGAGGCAGAGCTGAGAGACGTTTTTGACCTCCGGCGAGAGTTTGCTGAGGATAGAGGAGAAACACATGCTATACCTGCACCTGTGTTATGTGTTATCACTGTATTTCTATTTATTTATTTATTTATTGCTGCTATTTATTTATTCATCATCAATTGTTATCATTGTATTTCTATTTATTTATTGCTGCTATTTATTTATTCATCATCAATCGTTATCATTGTATTTGTATTTATTTATTGCTGCTATGTATTTATTTATTGCTGCTATTTATTTATTTATTTATTTATTTATTTATCATCAGTCGTTATCATTGTATTTGCATACACATGAAGCCTGCATTCAAGTGCTCCTGGGAGCGCTGTTTTGGAACAAGACCCAGGGATAAGATCTGCTCCAGTAGGACCAAGGCTGCTGAGACAGCAGACCTGACCTCTGATCCTCTGGAGTTTGTTGAGGATTTGGGACAGGACTTGGCTTCATCTGCCTGCATGTCACAGGAGGCGGTGTCTCCCACTGCCTCAGTCGCCTCCAGTGAGGACATCAGGTCTGCTGAGAGCGCAGACCTGACCGCTGTCCCTCTGGAAAGCATGGCTATGGAAGGCATGGAGACACCAACAGAGAGCAGCCTTCTAGCAGAGATATATGCAACTCTAGGATTATCAGGAGCGGAAAATGTCACTGAAGCTGCCCAGGAACTATTGGGCGATGAGGTCATTGACATCAGAGACCCTTTTCTGGAGGATATCCCCGACTTGGAGTGTGACCTGATGTTACCTGTCACCTCCCTGGAGAGTGAAAGGGACATCAGTTAGTCCAATACTCCAGCAGTCTGGGCACAGAAAAGGGAACAGGCTCAGAGAGACAGTGAGTCAGTGTCACTAACACCTGCACTTGTAGTGTCTGAAGAGACAGCTGCTGAACCTGAACAGGATTCACAGACAAACATCAACAAATTGTCTGTCAGGGTCCTTGTACAGAAGCTGGTTTCGAGGACCTTTAAGAAAGCAGGGATGGACACCAACCCACGTCTCATAGCTGACCGCCTGTTTGACAAGATATGGGCTGAAATTGAGGGAGAAGATTTTGAAAGAAACGTTCAAAAGTCTTGACAAGGACGTTTTTAAGGACCTTTGCCAACACGTAACGTAACAGGGTTAACAAAAGTATGGTTTTGCGAGTACATGAAAATATACTTTCCTTACCAATAGTAGACATTATATTCACGGTTTTACAGGTTTCATCGCTAGCTGAGAGGGAAATTGAAAAAAAATTGTACACTTGGTGACAAGTTTTTGAAATTTGGCATAGTGTAAGGTATGGGTATAAGGTTTTCAAAAACCAAGTTGGGATAGCCACAAATTTCAATATGGCCCTCACCGTAGATTTGGATCTGCTCCAAATTTTAATGGGTTCCATGTTGGAACATGTTGGACCAATCCACCAAGTTTAACACCATGTCTAATTTCAAAAACTTGTTACCAAGTGCACCATTTTTTCAATTTCCCTCTCAGCTAGCGATGAAACTTGTAAAACCATGTATATCATGTCTACTATTGGTAAGGAAAGTATATTTTCATGTACTCGCAAAACCATACTTTTGTCAACCCCGTTACCATCAACCCTTTTACGCTAGAATGGTAACAGGGTTGACGGTAACAGGGTTGATGAAAAATGTTCTTGGCAGCCATTACTAGCTATGTGGTGAAGGTCATGAGACCACATGGTGTGCATTCATTAGAGGCTTATATCATGTTATTTATGTACATTAAAAATTTCTAACAAATATCTTTTTAACATGTCTTTTTGTGGAAACAGGGCTGACACAATTAGCTCGTCCCCCTCTGTCAAACATTATTATATTATATATATATATTATATATATATATTATTATAACTATAAGAAAAATCATGAAAAGAAGAGGACACTTTCTTGTCTTTTTACCAGCATGTTCACAAAAGGAAGCTGATTTCACTCCCAGGAAATGATGCAACTTTGGGAGCAGTCCATTATCTCTTAAAAGTAACAGGGTTGACGACTACCTGGCGACCCGACTAAATTGATGTTTTTTACAACATTTTACATATATTAAGAATAAAACCCATTCATGAATAATGAAAGGACACTTGAGACTTTATATATAAGTTTATGTTTTTATGATAGTTTGACTTTTTTGGGCCTTAATACCTAGTAAAAGTAGAACAATCATATTGAGCGACAGGCCATTTTTACAGTTTTTGAATGATGCCTCATACAAAAAGGTGTTTAAAACTCTTTGAAAACAAAATAAATAAAATTTTACATTGTTTTAATGTTACAAGAGATATCATGGAAAATACATTCTAAAATGATTATAGTGTATTTATTGTTTATTGACATTTATAGCACAGTTTTGTTCGAGACACAAAATGGCATGTTTTCGTATAATGACCCTTCAAATATTTAAAGGTAGTCCTTAAAATTGCTTTAAGTAATGTAAACATTTCCATGTGCGCAGTAACGTCACTGTAGAAAATACCATGGGACATTTACACAGTGGTGAAGAGTGCTGGACCGGAAGTGTCGCACAAAAAATACGCAAGCTGGCTGCGTTCTGTTTTGCCTCCGTGTGACGGTGAAAAATGAGGTGAATATAGTTGATTAAAAACACACATTAAATATGGCTTAACAGAGACAATTTCAAACACAGGTATGCAAATTGGCTTCACTATAAATCGCAGAACTTACAAACACTTGTCTTTATCTGGACACATTTCCCCCACCAATACAACATGCTAACGTTATTAGAACAAGTCTACTGAACAAACTGGAGGTCCTTAATTTTACATTGTATAAATTAGCCTAGCATCTAGCGATCTTTTCCTCTTCTCATATAAAGCCAGGGACAACAGCAACATGTAACAAAGGTAACAGTACATAATTTGGCTCCATTACAACTCACAACATTCACCTACAAAACAACTGTCTTATACTAAACACGTTTTCCAAGCAAGTACAACATGCTAACGTTATTAGCGCCAGCCTATGGCATTTTGTAAAATGTCTTCAGTCCTGTGTGTGTGTGTGTGTGTGTGTGTGTGTGTGTGTGTGTGTGTGAATATCAACCTGGACCTATGAGCTCACTGCTAACTGCTACGTGACTCCTGGGTGAGGCAGATAATCTCAGAGATTTAGTTGAAGCACGTCTCTCAAGCTGCTGGCCTTTCCTTAAAAACAAAAACTCAGATTGTTACAATTTGTATACTCAGAGAGAGAGGACAACCTGACAAATAAGCAGTGTGAAATTTGAGTTTGTACCAGTGTTAATTTTGACAAGAATTTTTAATTTCATTTTAGTCTTAGTCACTCACCAAAGACTGGATTTAGTTAAAGTCACCTTTTAGTCTTTTAGTTTTGTTTTGTTTTAGTTCAAATTTAGTCAGTGGAAATCAGTTTTAGTTTAGTCTCATTTTAGTCTTTTGACGTAATTTGACAATTTTGTTATACTGTAATAGATTTTGCAAAAGGATATTTGTCATGGTAGTAAAACCTCCATTGTAAGCATACCTTTAACTGTGTGTTTAGTCATTTAAACTAAGAATGTACCATACTCTTGACAGCAAGAGTGAAAAAACTGAATTTCCCCTCAGGGGGATTAATAAAAGTAATAAAATTAAAAAAAATAAAAAATATAAAATTAAAATTACTCTTGTATAATAAAAATGAATGTCTAAGGCTTGTTAGAAAAAGTGCAATACATAATCATGTCCTTCACAGGTTCTTGTTTATTTTCTGTATATTTGTACAACAAATGACTTACAACCTGCAAGAATAAAAACTCCAATCCTCTTAAGACAACAAAAGAAGATCATCACAGCTTAACTGTTATTATGCCCATTTTAATTTAGTATTTTCTTACAAGGGCATCAAAACCTAGCAAACACATTTAATCATATGCCCATTTTAATTCAGTGTTTGTTAACACTAGGACCGCCAGGATTACAGCGCCCCCCCAAGGGCGTCATAGTAACTTCATTGTTTATGCTGCCCGTGTGCTCAGAAGCACACAAAAAATGCATTTTTGAGTAATTTCCGAGAAGTTATGATAAAATAAAAAAAATATTACAGACTATAGAATAGGACTGACAACCCTACAACACTATTTGTCGGCTTTTTATAATGTTTTTTTTTTTTTTTTTGCATGCTATGCTGTGCTGTGTCTCCGGTTGAATGTTGTGATTTGCTAAATACATTCTACAATAATAAATTAGATTAACTTTTGGTCTATAATATTGTTGGCTAAATTACGCATTTATATAAAAAAAACGTAAGAATAAAAGAAATAAACACCAAAATAATTAGTGGAAACTTTTTTTTTTTATTGATACGCCTCCTCTCTGACATACTAACACACACACACACACACACGCACTGAATACGAGATTGAATGAATGAATGAACATTGGGTGCAGTTCAGCCCAGCTGGCGCGGTCACTGTTGAGATTACATTCGTTTTTTATTATTAACAAAATGTTTTTTTATTGACCGTATTAATGGTTTCATTTTCAAATAAACATTTGGAAACGAAAATGTATGCTTTGGTGTACTTTTACAGAGTTTTACAGGCGTTGTTGTTCCCGGCTTCCTGCTGTGGAGCCAAGGCTTCTGTGTGGCAAAACTGGACGTGCACCGCCACCGCGCGGAGGGCAGAAAGATAGACTGAGAGTTTGAATTTGAGTTAAGATAATTAATTGGTTAAAAAGGAAAACAATCAAGGCATTGAGGATGGTTGTAATCCAGATTGTCTGTCCGGCCAGCGTCACCTTTTTCGTCACGTTTTCACTCATCATTTTATAATGAAGAGAGATTTCGTTTTAGTTTTTGTTGTCAGTACTTATTAAATTTACGTTCTCGTCACAAATTAGTCACGGAATAAAGGGTCATCAGTGAAAAGTTTTGGTTTAAGTTTTAGTTGACAAAATTAACACTGGTTTGTACTTTAAACAATCATGAGTGTACTAGTGGGTTAGATAACTGGCACGATCAGCTGTCCTCCAGAGATTTCTGGTCTCACTTAACACTGAGCTCAACAGCGTCAGTTAGTGGAGTTTCTCTAACTTTCAGGCTCAATGTGACAAATGTATAAGTCTGTTTGCTTCTGAAGAAACAGTGTTTGAAAAAGCGCAAGTTTTACTCCACTTTGACCAAAAATGATGTATGTAGAGTAGCAATTGTGGGCGTGACAGCGAGTTGGAGAGAAATATTGAGGAAGCTCTCTGCACTCTGACAGTTGAGTCCTCCACTCTCGCTCAGAAGATTCTGTCCAATACACCCATATGTGAAAAACCTGAAAAGGGCGTTTTTAACCAAGCTTCAAACAAGTTTAAAAATTTTAAAAAGTTAAATTGTGTTTTGAAAGTTGAATCGAACCCACAATGTACACAACATGTGGGACATTTTAAGGTTTGAATTGAGTTTCTATGTGAAGGTATGAATGAGGAGATAGGAGTTGAACATGCTTGAAATGACTTTAATTTGTGGTAAATTTGAACATTCTGCCATCCATTTGAATGGGGAAAAAATTCCCCCCAAAAGTTGAGTATTTCATAAATTAACTAGAAAATGCATTTCCTGCGGAACATGCGTGTGGATGCTGAATGCTGAAATGAATTCAAGACCATGCCTGAAAATGCAGAAAGTGCAGAAATATCAAACAAATTGCCACAAACATCTGAAAATCCTCACAGAGCTGAACGTTTTGACATTTGAATGGTTTCTGTAGCTGAAGGTATGTAAAAGTAGTGATTAATCAAAACATGTACAGGAGAAGTACTGTAGGAGAAGCAGTACTACTACAAGTAGGCGTAGGATTGGGTAGGGACGGTAGGGACACATCCCTTCCAATATTCAGCCCCTTCTGTATTGTCCCTACCAATATAAGGGTCATTCCATGGAATTGGTGCCCTTTAGTGGCCCAAAGAGGTAAGCAGTCATAAAAGTTTAAAATAATTTATAAATATGTAATTCTTAAAGTATAACTTTGCTGTCTGCCTGTCATATAACATAAAATTAAAGTAAATTAAATAATATTTTAAATATATAAAACAACTTTATACTGATGAGAGTGAGGTTTTCGGCCTGTCCCTCACTAGAATAGTTTTACTTCAGCAGGACCTTTAATTCATAAAATGTGGGGAAAAAATTCTTTTTTTCCCATTTACATATTGTTTTATGTGTGAACTTATTGTTAAACAATGTTTTTGGCATAAATATATACTATTTTTTAAAATATATGTACATTTATCTGTGTCCCCTGATTTCATGTCAACCCTGTTATCCTCACCAAAATACCCCTGTAAAATAATGGTACTTTCCAGAAATGCCATAATTTACAGGAAGTTGCATCATCATTTAAACTGGATGCTAGCACCTCAAAGACAAGTAAGTTTCTCCCACTTCTGATGTACTATTTTTGATGTTTTACAATATTTGACCAGGGGGGACAACCATACCATGTCAGTCCTGTTATCATTTTTCAACATATAAATCAAAATAATTTTCAAATTTCTCACAATATAATCAAAATCTACAAATAATAACCTTTTAAAGTACACAACATGTGCTTTGTGAACATTAGCTTTTAGCTAGCAATGAGCGCATTTGATTAAAATGGTCAACCTGTTACTGTCAACCATGTTACTTTTTTAGCGCAACAGGGGTGACATAGATCAGGGTTTAGCCTAGTTTCCCTGTCTTTAAAGGTCAGCTTAATAAAATTAAAACATATTTTAAGGTTATGTGTGTATTATTAATGTTTACCCATATCATTTACTGAGGCTAGCATATTAGTCACATTTATATTTACTGCTGTTTGATTCCTAAGTATCATATAGGATGTGTAGGTATTTTAATGTAATTTAGTGATGTTCCTTAGTTTATTTCCTTATTTATACTGTTTAGGCATTATTGTGTTGTGCTGATGATTCTACTGTATATTTACACTTAAATACATGTTTACAGATGAAAGTAATATGCCATTAAGTGCAGCAGAAAGGCAGAGACAATATCGTGCTCGCCGAGATGCAGATCCCGAAAGAAGGGCAAAGTTCTCATGCAGTCTCTGCACCAAAAATGTTGTTATATGCAAGTTGTTCTGTTTTTGCTTCACTGCCTTTGAAGAATTGTGTTACTTCTTTTGATGTAAAACTTTTAAAGGGGAACTACACCCCCCTCTCTGGGCATTACTCCGCTCACAGCTTGATTTTAAAAAATTCAGAAAAGATAGGCGGAGCTGAGGGGGGGGGGCAGGCGAGCAGCTGAGGAAGGGGGCGAATTGAAGATTGTCCCTCGCTGCGGGGAGAGAGGAGAGGGCTTCCCCAGAGGTCGGCCTCTTTATCTGATCCCTCTCCTCCACACTTCGACTTATTTTCATTGTGCCGATGGTGGCTTGGAAAAACCCCCCTAACTGTGTCACACGGGCAGAAGGGAAGGCGGCTGGAGCTCGGCCTCTTTCCCCCTGTTCACCCTTCTCCCCATCTCCACACTAGACTTTTTTTCACCCTGCTGACAGTGGAGCTTATATCCATTGTGCCGATGTTGGCTTGGAAAACCACCCCTAACTGTGTCACACGGGCAGAAGGGAAGGCGGCCGGAGCTCAGCCGGTCCCCTTCTCCACACTTTGACTTATTTTATCCTACTTGGTTCTATTTCTCCCTCTCTGGGAGCCTGGGTTCACCGCGCAGCAGCCCACTGCATCCATCCATCCATCCACCCCTCCCTCCCTCGCGGCCGCACATATACCCCCGAGGCTCGGCTCTCTCTCACCGCACAGTGGCCCTCCACATCCCTCCCTCACCGCCCCGCACATATACTCAGAATGGTTTTATAGTAAGTGGAGGAGGAGTAAAGGGAGGAGGGCAGGCTTTAGCGTGGACGGTTAGTGATGTGATTCACCCCAATGTAATGTAATGTAAATTCAAATGTAGTAACCAGGTTTTAAGCTGTAGAGGGCGCTCCATACCACATTTTTAAAATAAAATGTAGATTTTCAACAGTTTGCACTAAACTGTCAAGATTTTGAGCAGGATCAGTCAGTAACACTACTATACAACCAGAAACAATGATTATCAGCTGAAAAAATGGTTTTAGGGTTTAGTTACTCTTTAATGTAAAACTTTACTATGTTAAATGAAATGTTAGATACTCATAAAAAAACACAGATTTTATATGATCCAATTGGTTTGAATGCTAATGAGAAATATGAAAATGTTTCAATAAAATATTTTTCTTCCAAAGTGCTTGTCAATGATGCATGCATGGAACAGCGATGAAAATTTAGACCTCCTTGAAATGTAGAATGAATGTGTAATGTCACTAATACAATGCTAATCAACCTTGTGGGCAAAACTTGTACTACTACACAATACTGTGAAAAGGTGCAGTATACGCACACGTGTGTCCCGTCATCCCCGTTATCCTTGTCACTCCTGTTATCATAATGTCAATCCTGTTATTGTCGGTAAATGGATAAAAATGTAACAAATGGCAATTCCAATTGCTTTTCAACTCTTAATATTATAATTTAGACTATATTATATTTTTGATTGGGGCATTATTTCAAGATTTCTACTCTGAAAATATATTGTTTTCTTAAAAGAATTGTGATCGCCATCCAAACATAGGGTGCTCTTGTTCATCAAAATGAAAAAATATCATATTGGGAGAAAAAACTAAAATCAGAAAATAATCTCAGTAAAGAGAGGGACTCATGCACTGCTCATATATGTGAAATATATTACATATTTCAAATTAGAAATGTAGTATATGATAATGCTTATGTCTGTAACAGGGTTGACAAAGCTATCAAAACATTTAGGAAAACAGTCATAAAATATTAAATTAAATAGCCTGAGATGGCACAATACTTTTTTCTGTCACTTTAAGATGTTCTTACTTCATGCATATTAAAAAAAAGAGGTGATTAAAGTTATTTTAAATTTTAACTTTTCAAAGTTGAAAAGGCACCGGTTTCGTGGAATCACCCATAAACACTGGCTGTCGGCGTCATAGACATATATACGTAGATGCCGCACTGAGCACTGAGCCGTACGTCAACGTCGCCGCCATATTGGATGTGGCAAGGCTGCGCTGTAAACTAATACAAGTAAATGGACTTAATTTCTTAAAGCGCCTTTCTACAAAGAAATTTACGTTGATGCCTCTCGTTTATTCATTCACACATGCACTAATANCTAATCAGCCAATCACATGGCAGCAACTCAATGCATTTAGGCATGTAGACATAGTTGAGACAACCTGCTGAGGTTCAAACGGAGCACCAGAATGGGGGAGAAAGGTGATTTAAGTGACTTTTAACATGGCATGGTTGTTGGTGCTAGACGGGCTGGTCTGAGTATTTCAGAAACAGTTGATCTACTGGGATTTTCACACACAACCATCTCTAAGGTTTACAGAGGATGGTCCCAAAAACAGCCAAAATGTCTTGTTGATGCCAGAGGTCAGAGGGGAATGGTCAGACTGGTTCAAGGTGATAGAAAGGTAACAGGAAGTCAAATAACCACTGGTTACAACCAAGGTCTGCAGAAGACCATCTCTGAAGCAACAACACCTTGTCCAACCTTGAAGCAGATGGGCTACAGCAGCAGAAGACCACACCAGGTGCCAAAATTTAAGGTAGTGTTGAAAGGAAAATGCTCACAATGCAACAGAAAACAAGAGATATACAGAAAGATATGCATTACTTAAACTTATTTATCAAACTCAGGTGTTCAGATTTTAAGGAGGCCATCTTTTTTTTCATGTTCAAGTGTGTTTGCCTTTCACGCAGAACTCCATTCAAAAACGTAATAAACGCTACTCTAATCCACGAAGAGACGGTGTTAATAAAGATGTATTTACATCATAGGGGGCTCGTCTGACGTTATATTGAACACTTTTCATATCGGCATTAATACCATCCCTCAGCAACGTTTTTTTTCTGTAAAAGTCACTTTGCCGCAGTCTTTAACCAGGATGCACTGTAGTGTGCATGGATTATAAAAGCTGTGTTTACATTATTAAACCATTTTAAACTACTGACATGTGAGCCGAATTGAAGAGTGGGAGTATTTGATTAAGAGGTGTTGTACAGCCGTACTCTACACTACATTTTTGTGTAAATAAAAGCGAAACAAATTTATACACTGATATTTTTGAATGGGGTTTGGCATAAGTTAGTTGTATCCGCGTAAAGTGTAAACGGCACAGACGTTAGCTAACGTTACATGCTGACAGGTTGGCGTTTGTCTGTTGTTGTTTTTGTTTTTTTAAATTAAACAAATAATACAGACATTAACAATAAAATAGGCTCTTATTACCCTTTAAGCTTTGAATGAGGGACGAGTTCCTCCATTTCTCGCTGGCAACAACATGTCCGTAAGGAGGAACCACATTCAGCACAGCACGCGCTTTGGTCTCCATGAAGTCACACACAGAAATGTTTCACTAATGCAGTAAAAGACATAAATTCAACTTTACAGGAGCTGGCTTAAATGTAGAGCTAACTGCATCCATGCAGAAGAGTTAAAACACCAACATGAGCTTTGTTTTGTTGCCTCCAAAGTCTGAATGTCTTCTTCGGCTTCAGTTTGTCGGTGTAGGTGAGCAGCAGTTTGCTCCATGTCTCCCCCTGTAGGACAAGAGGGAAAGCACGTCTTCCGCCTGGTCACACATTCAACACCCAACCAATTTCCTAACAGAGGTGAACATACTTCTTCTATTATATTCCATTTCTGCCAATATATCCCCCTGAATCCTACACACTGGACCTTTAAAGTGATGAGCACAACAATGCATCAGTGATTATGATCTAATAATCGTTATTATTCTGAAACTTGCCGTTCTGTATAGCGAGTACTTTTACTTTTTGTGCTTTAAGTTTTGATGCTGATACTTTTGTACTTTTATTTAAGTCAACACGTAAGAACACCTGCCTTATCTTTTCAACTTGTCACATCAACTGTGCAATTGTGAGGTACTTGTACTTTACTATTAGTATTTTAATTGTCTGCAACTCAATACCTCTAAATAAATAAAATAAATATTGTACTTTTACTGCACTACATTTATTTCTCTGACAGCTTTTCATCCCCTTCCTGTCCAGTGAAAACCATGTATCTCCACATGTGTTGATGTTGAATTTTTGTGATAAACTGAAAGATGAAGTGTTTCTTCAGGCGCTGAGAAAATTCTCCTCCTTCTTAAGCTCAACAAACTCTGTAAAAACCTTTTTAGATCAGCTGGAAAATGCATCGTCACAAAGCTGAAAACTGTTTAATGACTTTTTTTTTTTAGAGATATCTGGTTCTCACAGGGCAGCCACGCTCAAATCATATGATGATCTTATAGAATATGATGCATTGTTGTCGATTAAGTATAAAGGAGGTAAAACCTGAAACATCTACAGCAGTAAAATGACACATATACACTGCCCTTCTTCAGACCCGTCAGAGATATGACAATACACTCCTCTGTGAAATGTTTGGCACACAGTTTAGTGTTCTGTGACCTGATGAGAGAGATGGGGTCGTGTTATTTGGAAACAGCCCGGTCTGGTTTATAGCGTGAAGTCTGGGAAATACTCCCATTGTTTCTCTATGAGGCACTGGTTTTGCCAGATATTTAATACTCTATTGTTTCTAAAACTGGGCCCAGTGAGTTTTCAACAATGAAAATGGCAGAGAGCATAGTATATATTTTTTATTTTTCTTTCTTAGGGCTGTTGGTTTTATTCTGACATTATTAACAGGGTAAAATATATTTTTAAAAAATCAGGTAAAAAAGCAAGTTAACAGATCCACCCTCTCACCTGGGAGGAACCTGGTGTCTCCACAGTGACCTCTAACGGTCGCAATCAGAACAACACTCCGCCATCTTTTTTCCTCCGCACTACAGACTCACTGGCTGTTCCCGTTCAGAAGCTCGAAAGCAGGTACGTTTAACGGGGTAAATGTGACCGTAATCAACTGAAATAACGCAAAACACCGCGTCTATCAAATTCTACTTCGTGAATCCACCCTTTAAATCCTAGTTTTGTGTGAACGGAGGGTAACGCCGTTTAGCTAACGGCAGGTTTAGCTAACGTTAGCCGACAGGCGGCGGGTCAGTGTCAGGTTCAAAATGTCGCCCTCTGGCTTTAAATCTTAATAGTTTTGGAAGAGTTACAACAAACTTAGGTACTTTGCTAACTTTTTGTGTTTTGTTTCAGTGTCTGTTGTATTTAAGAGCGTGGTGTGGATCGACGAGGCCGCACAAAATGCCGACAATATCAATTTTGAAGGTAAGTGAACTTTTCAGTAACATTAACGGTTAATTAACATCAATGTAAATGCGGCCTGATGTAGTTCAGATGAACGTTAGAAGGATAAATCATGGCGGTTTGGGTGCGTTTTCATCGTGTTTATGTTCACTGGTGGATGAGGTATCCTACATTTACTCAAGTACTCAAGAGCAGTTACTATAATACTGTATGATACTGTAAACTCAGTTCTTATTAAAGTTTAAGAAATAAAGATACTAATTAAGCAGCAGAATGGCCTGTGTCTAATATTGGATTATTATTATTATTATTTATGCATTCATTTGTAAATGTTATGTTGCAGTGGGTCAAGGTGGAGCTGATTTAACTATTGATCAAATCTATTACAAAGTACATTATGAGACGATGACACAGTTTGTATGCAGATGATTAATCCGTAAAGTACAAGGTAAAATATAAATAACTGTCAAATGTAGGAACAAAAATACATTAAATGAATGAAGGAGTGTAAAGTAACTAAATGTATTTACTCAGTTACTGTTCAGAAGTACACCTTTGAGCTACTTGTACTTTACTTGAGTATTTCCATTCTATGCTCCTGCAGTTTTGGGGCATTTCCAACATGTTTTTGTTCACTTGTGGTTGAACTTAAGTAGCCTACATTTACTCAAGTACTTAAGAACAATTACAATAATGCTGTATCAGCAAAATGTTCTTATTAAAGTTTAAAAAGTGAAAATACTCACTATGCAGCAGAATGGCGTGCGTCAGTGTTGTATGTGGAAATATTGTATTATGATCCTTTATGCATTAATGTGTAAATATAATGTTGCAGTGGGTCAAGGTGAAGCTAATTTGACTATTCTACATACCTTTGATCGAATCTATATCAAAGTATTTTATAAAATGATGACAGTAGTGAATACATTTACTCAATTACTGTTCTTAAATACAACTGTGAGATACTTGCACTTTATTTGAGTATTTCCATATTCTGTCTTTTATACTTCTGCTTCACCACATTTTAGAGGCAAATATTGTTCTTTTTACTCCACTACATTTTATTTTATGGCTTCAGTTACTTTGTGGATTTAGTTTATTAATACAAAATATAGATACATTGTGATGTATTATTATAGATTAAGCTATCTGCAGTATATAAAGTATTTTTTTCAGATTTACCAGCTGCAACATTAAGTGATGAACGCTATAATGAATAAATAATTATAATTCAACAATATGATATTTATTTTTTTAAAACGGGCCAGTGTGCATAATGAGTACTCTTACTATTAGCATTGTAAGCATATTTTGATATTGAAACTTTTGCACTTTTCTTTAATTAAAGTTTTGAATACAGAACCTTTACTTGTAATAGAGTACTGTTTAAAAGCCTAATCCCAAATAAATGCCTAAGCCCTTTTTACTAGCCCTGTGTGGCTACACATTTTGACAAACGCCTGTCTCAGTTAGAGGCCTGGTCTGGTTGCCAAGCATGTTTTTATAAAAGCTCTTTGGATGTATAAAATTGGATTGTTGGCTATCTTAAATTATGTGTCCATTCCTAGATTACCCTGTGAGTTATTCCTATTCCTTTAGTCCGTATGGGTCGTCAGATCAAAAGAATCAAAAGGGTTTTTTCACAGAAATAAATGAGTATGGTTTTAACAGGATAAAGTGGTGTTGTGTTGGTGTGCTGGGTTCCGTCTGTCGGAGCGAGATCAAATGAATGATTCATAATTGATATATTATCTGAAGCCTAATTTTTAAACAGGTAATACTCATACTGGTTTAAATTACCAGTTAGATTATGTTTCCTTATCTTTGCTGAGCAACAGTTTGTTTGAAAGAAATAAAAGGCCTGTCCCAAATATATGCCTGTTGATTTCAGTGAGTTAAGCAAATAATAGCCTGGGCTATTAATAGGAGCTTTACAGTATTTCTACACTGTAGTATTGCTACTTTTGCTAATGTAAAAAATCTGAATACTTCTTCCTCTGCTGTATTTAGTTAAGATAAAGACAAAAAACAAAACCCGAAAGTTGCTTTATTAGGTTGCACTTAGTTTGTGTAATTTCTAGTGGTGGAAACTTCAGGTACATTGACTTGAGTACCGTTTGGAGATACTTGTGCTTTACTTTAGTATTTGTATTTTGTGCTACTTTATACCTCGACTCCACCACTCCATTTCAGAAGTAAAATTTAAACTGTTTACTCTGCTACATTTATTTGGTAAATTTAGTTACTTAAAAACATATCATATGTCATTCACTTTACCCGCCATTGGTTTTTAATATTTTGGGTGTATATCTGTAAAACTTGACCTAGTTGTGGTTTCTCTTGAAACGCTTCTTTTTGGCCTCCACAGGTTGAGAGCCCGTCTTGCCTCTGGGGAAGGGTTGTTCAGCTTCCCGGCGGTGATGCAGAGACCACAGACCAGTACGACAATCTGCTGGCTCAAATGAACCTCTTCTACCACGATGTCACCCAGGACCTGCGCAAGCTGAAGCCCACATCGTTAGAGGAGGGACAGGTAACACCTGCAGTCTCTCTTCACCTGTATTTTTACACACCTGATTCAGATATGGGGTGTGTGCTTGTGACATTTTGATTGGGCTGCAGGTGGATTGGAAGAAGTCAAACAACCACAGTTTAAACAACAGGAGAAACGAAGCTGATTTTACCCACAGATCTGTTTCCTTTTAGTTTGTGTTGCATTGTTCATTGTAGTTTTCCATTTAGATTTCTTAGGGGGCTTTTTTGTTGTTTAAATTTTTATCGTGGTTAACAAAATGTTTTTTTACTGTTGGTTTCAGTTTTCATTAACTGTAATAACCCTTTTGTGTATGTTCTCTCAGGTGTGTGTGGTGTACTGGTCAGTGATAAAATCATGGTGTCGAGCTGTGGTGGAGTCGATCATTATGGACTCGGTGTCCTGTCAGGCTCACTGCCTCCTGGTCGACCACGGAGAACAACTCATTGTCCCCTCAGACCAGTAAGACAGAACTGTGCCAGTCCTCCTCAACACTTGAGCCCTGCCATTTTGCTAAATTAGTCCAAACAAAAGACTACTTTAATAGTGAAAGAGTTTGCAGACTTGAAAGACGTTTGTGTGTCTGTGGTGTTTGATCAATAACTCTTGTGTTCTTGGTTCAAGGATCCAAGTCGCTGCGCAGAGGTTCCTCCAGCTGCCTTACTGGGTGAGGAAGTTCCACCTGGCAAGAATCAAACCAAAAACCCTGCGAGTGTCTGTCTTTGAGGAGAAGGCCAAACTCATGTAAGACAAGCTCACACCTTACGACTGAATTGTTGATGGTTTTGTGAAGCATGATGCACACTCCATAGGATATCCACAGTCCTTAGAAATGTGATTTTTCTACAAACCCACTTTATCTCTGTGTTGTGAAGTTTACAGATATTTATACTGTGACATGAATTCAGCTTGATGCTTTATTCTTTCCTCTGCAGACCGTCCACTCGGTGGGACAGCTCCGCTACACTCTACCTGCACAACCTGCTCCAAGGTGACCCACATGGAAGATAGATAAACAGCTGTGTTATTTTCCTGTAGATTTTACATCTTAAAAGCAACATTTGATTTGCTCTAAACTGCTGTGAGACCGGTGTTAAAAAGTATTTCCAATCTTGAGGAGTCACTTTGAAAGTTTGCTTCCTTCCATCAGCATCGACTCTGTCAGAGGCCGTGTTGTTAGAGTCCGAGTCAGACTCCACCTCCATTGAGCTCTACCTGACCGTACGAAACATCAAGGTGAACTTCGACTTTCAGTGCAGGATTTAGCAAGTCATATTAATTCAATAAAAGATCCTCAGACATTTAGTTTAAACACATAAATACAGAGAAGATCATACACGAATTTGCTGCTTTAAAACTAAAACGTTTTCATCCACCCATCTTTTGTTTCTTGCTTGTTTGTCAGTTACTGTATATTGTGTTGTGTGTTTGTACTCACATTTCCTTGTGCAGTTTGTTATCAGAGCTTGTATTGTAACACAAAAAGAAGAATCATCAGGGTTTTCTTGATTTTTCAGATATGTGTGAACGACGATTTGGTGGCCAAGAAGTTTGCGTATTACAGCGGAGAGTCAGCTGACAGCGGCGGGCTGGAAGAGGTGGACCAATATCCCTACATGCTGCCTTCCAGCATCTTAACCCAGACTGACTCAAAAAAGTCATCAGCACAAACCCAACAGCCTCACGGTAAACACACAGACTGACTTCCTGTTCAGGATAGTCAATCATATCCACACTAGATGGACAGCAGTAGTTTACACTTCACTGGGTGTCTGCGTATGTAGGAACGTCCACATGTGCAGTCAGGTCATAAATTGTGGTCATAGCCTCGCAGACATGTACATGGCTCACTAAACCATCTGTAAACTGTAATGATTTTTAGTTTCAAAGTTTATCCTGAACCTTGAAAACAGCAGCTGACAAAACAGTCTCACCTCGAGGTACATTCGATAGTGTTTGTGGAGCTTTCACTCAGATCACAAGATGTTCATTTGCAGAGTTTTCCTTAATGGTCATATAACTGCAAAGATTCTAATTTGGATTTTATGTAAGTTTTAAGAACTTTAAAGCTCATGTAGACAAAACAAATCCAGAAAATAAGGGAATCTAAACATTTGAGGACCAGCTGGGAAAAGTCCATCTGCTGATTATCATGTGATATGATTGAAAACAGTTCTTATTTTTGTGAAAGGTTGTTGTTGAAAGTTTGGATTTTAGTTCCTCATAGGCACAGCAGCTGTGATCAGCTTGGATTCATGTCAATTACATGTCCAAACTGAGATTTGTTTTCAGCGATGTTTTTCAAGCTCTAATTTTAAGAAATGAAATAGTGCTGTGATTCTGTTTGACGTTTGTATTCTCACTGAGTCTTACTGTTTCAACCCTCAGTGATGTCACAAAGTCTGGGTGCAGACAGAGCAGGTGATTGGCTGGCAGCTCCCTCTTCACCTCAGGTCAGCAGCTCTGCTCACTGCATTACTGTCAATTCTCCTGTAAATATCCACACATCCTCACCTCTGACCTCTCTGCTGCTGTAGAACCCACAGCATGAGCTGAAGACCTGTGACGAAGGCAGCAGGTCAAAGGTCACAGATGAACACCTGTCTCCGGGCCGTCAGTCAAAGAATGGCTCAGACGCGGCTGCTGCTGCAGAGAGGTGAGCACACATTTGATTCAGTTCAACACTTCATTGTTGAACAGAGAAACGAGTATTGAAGAGTTATGTCTTAGTATATGTATTTTTAAAAAATATAAATTTGAGTTTACTGACCTGCTCTCATGCTCAGTGACTCGTCAGAGGATACAGACTCGTCTCTGGCTGCAGCTCTCACCAAAAACCTAAATCTGTTCAGGTGAGAATTGACCTCAGTCACATACAGAACCTCTCTGATTGTCTGAAACCAACAACATATTTAATGTCTGTTTTAGTATGATTTGTTGATAGTGACAGAGCACTTCCTGTACCCTACAGGTTCCTGAAGTTTCTGAATCCCGCCAGCAGCTACCAGCAGGCGGCTCCCAGTGTGAGTACATACACAGCACAAGAAGTGTTCTTCAAGCTAAATGGCAAAGGTTTTAGAACTGAAGCTGAAGCACATTTTCTAACGTGTAATCTTTGGACAACCTCACAGAACTGTAAGTCATATCTACAGGGGTTCAAACTGCTGAAGGCCTGATGTTTTTATCTTTCTTCTTCTTTTTAATTTTTGTATTGGAGTTCATACATGTGGCTGTCGTGTTTCTTACTTTAAAAGTCGTCAGATTGCTGCACTGATGACATTACATGACTGTCTGTCGAATGTTGTGTTCACTTTCGTCAACAAAAACTGTCAGTGAGTTTAAAATCAGGGCTAAAATTGTGGAGCTCAGACTTGAGATTACTGTGTTTCACCTGTTCAAATTGGTTAGTGATTCCTTAACAATGAATCTAGAACCAAAAGCTTGTTTGGTTGTTTTTTTTTCCCAGGAGAGTCAGCATGAAGAGCTAAAAGACTGTCAAGCTGAAGAGTCGACTGCAGCCTCCAGCATCTATACAGGACAGGAAGTGTACGCAGCCAACACACCTTCAACAACTCAGTTAATTTACTAATGAGCCATTCGGACAGGATTAAAATTACAGAGGGAGGTGGGGAAGGAAATATTTACTGTGCTCCTGCGTAATTTGACTCATTGCTCTAGGCTACTGAAAAAAATTAAGGGAACACTTAAATCACACATCAGATCTTCATGAGTGAATTATTCAAGTTGAAAATCTTTACTGATGTGCTTTGTATAATGTGTAGAGAACAAAATGATGTAACAGTGGCCAGTGGAAACCAAAATCATCAGCCCACTTTTATCATGGCAACTCATAATGTGACTCAGTAGTGTGTACAGCCCCCGTGTGCCTGTATACAATCCTGACAACGTCTGGGCATGCTCCAGATGAGTCAGCAGTGGTGTCCTGCAGGATCTCCTCCCAGACCTGGATCAGGGCATCAGTGAGCTCCTAGACAGTCTGTGGTGGTACTTGGCAGCAGCGGATGCACTGGTCAGGGGAACGAGAGGGCCAGTCAATGGCACCAATGCCTTCATCATCCAGGAACTGCCTACACACTCTGACCACATGAGGCCGGGCATTTTCCTACACCAGGAGGAACCCAGGAGGAACCCAGGGCCCACTGCACCAGGAGGAACCCAGGGCCCACTGCACCAGCGTAAGGTCTGACAATCCCTCTGAGGATTTCATCCTGGTACCGTTGGCTATGACATGGAGGTCTGTGTGACCCTCTAAGGATATGCCTCCCCAGACCATCACTGACCCGCCGCCAAACTGCTCATGCTGGATGATGTCACAGGCAACATAACATTCACCACGGTGTCTCCACACTCTTACACGCCTGTCACATGTGCTCAGTGTGAACCTGCTCTCATCTGTGAAGAGAACGGGGCACCAAAGCAGGTGATACTGATTCACAATCACTTGTACTTCCTAAATGGACAGGTTGATATCCCTCATGTTTTACTGACTTGGCGTTAGACTGTGACGAATAAGTGTTGCCCTAATTTTTTAGAGCAGTGAACATTTATACTCAAACACATTTACTCACCCAACAAAAAAACAACATGAAACTCATATCGGTTACAGCCTGACCACATTACAGTGCACACCAGACACATTCTGATTCTGGAGTTAGTGTGTGTCTGAGCTGATAGCCTCTGCCCTGTCTCTTTATTGTTCAGCAGTTCAAGTAGGTCACTGGAGTCAGGACCAACAGAGAAGACGTGGAGGGTTGAAGAGGACTGGGCCTGTTCACGGTGAGCTGCAGCTCAGGGAAGGAAGATTCACAAACAAACAAATGTGCAGTGTTGAGTTAGTGTAGCATCAACAAAGATAAAATGGTATGGGAGAGTGCTAACTGAAAATAACAATGAACATCTCGTCTCACCTAAAAGTTAATAGCTGAGAGTAATTCCATATAAAATCTTGATTTAAAAAGATGTATGATTGTGTAAAGAAAAACTTTTAAATAGCATCCAAGGCAAAATTTTTCATAGGTGGTAAAAACACATGAAAATTTCTTGTGTTTTTGCTCAGTCTGTCCACAGTGGTCTTTACCAGGAAGACACACAACTTCCAAACAGATTCACGAAACATGACCAAACTTCATAGAAAGACACATACACACACATCATATTGCCACGACTCCTTTCATAACTTAGGAAATGGTTGTCGTAGGGAGGCATCATTGTGCTAGAAACAGTTAATGAGGTTGGCATGAGTGAGTGGATGCATGCATGTACATGGTCACAACTATTGCAAATTTGTGCATGTTTCAATACCAATGATGTCCAAGGTTTTTGAATTCTGGCTGTTGTGTCTGATGTAGCCTTTTGGAGTGGTTGAACCCGGAGCCTCTGAACCCCAACCCAGATGCTGCAGATGATGCGGTAGGTTTTCTTAGCTCAGTCTAACCTTTGCTGAGTGTTGGTACTTGATGTGTTGGCAACCCAAGAACCCCAAAACAGACTGAATCCATCAAGCTGTTATTTTGGCCCCCTGTAAATACTTGTCAGTTTAGTCAGTGGATGATGGCGTAAAAAAGAACATTCATTTCTTTACATAGCATTTGCTGTGCACAGTATCACCTCAGCGTCTTTCCCCGGGAGGTTCATGCTTTATAAAGTGCATTATGGAGATACTATTTATTTCAGCTGAGGTGACTCACCTCTTCGATAGAACTGTTGGAAACCCTAAAATGTGACATAAACTGAAGTTGATGTTTTGGTCACTTATGGCAAAATTAGGAGAAGACCAGGTTCAGGTCGCTCTGCTTTACCTGAGCTGCAATAACTGCAGCTGATGTAACATCATCACATGATCACCCTCAGGGTCGTGTGATAACAGAATGCTCCATAGCAGGTGAATATTCATCTTAATGATGTTACCACCATATTTACCGTGTCATATGTCTTTGTTTCTGCCTCCTGACTGTCCTCAGGTTGTTCCCAGAGATCCCAGAAAGAGTGGGATTCTGGTGCACTCTGCCCTCCCAATGGAGCCCTGCACTAGTTTGGACGATGCCCCCGTCACGGATACTCTCCGCAGGGTAAACAAGAGTGTACACTGACTTTGTTTGAGGCTATTTTGACATGAAAATAAGAAAAAAACTTAAGAAACCTGAAATAACATTCTCCAAGGGACCTTTACTTAAAGGGTTAATTGAAAATAGTTTGTTATGAAAATTGTTTCACTGTTAATAATAGGGTTATTTTATTTAAATTAAGAATTGCTTTCCTAGGTCTTAAAAATTATGAAAAAATACCAATGATACAGAACCTAATGTTACTGCAGACTAGAAAAGTGCACTCAGTAGAGTGTAGATCTTGCGCCAGACAGCTTTGTTCCACCTGCAACATGGCTGCTGGAGCCCACTGCAGCTTCTCTAGACAATGCATGTGATGCAGCTGCGCCCGATGGCTCCCTTAAAATCAAGATGGCAGCGACAAAAAGCAAAGCAGGGATTTATTCATCTTGAATCAGTGGATCATAGCAGTGTGATAAACTGACACCACAATGACACCGTCTTTCAAAATGATTACATTGTCATTTGTGGGGGAAAAAAGACTAACCCAAAAAGTATTACATTATGAGTAAAAGTCTGATTACAATATCAGTCAGGAGATTTCATTATTATTATTATTGGGTTTTATTACGTTTTTGATCAGGTTAGATGCAAATTTTAATAAAATTTAGGGAAATTATTACATTATTTGGTGCTACCGGGTTTATAGCCCGTCTACTCTGGTTACGCCTTGATAATGTAACCTGCACATCGTCTCCCCTTCACTACACTACTGTCACGTACACACTGGACACACAGCCTGCCCTGCACTGAGCACACTCTTCTAGTTTTTATAGTACTTTACAAAAGAGACGTTACAAATTTTCCAAATTTAAGTTCCAAATTTAAGGGAACTTGAGGATGTCTGTAATAAAACAAGCCTTTATAAAGGCAGTTTTCTTTGTTTTTTATATATTTAGGCATGCATGGAGAAACGTGTTTCAGAACAGAATTCATGCAGTTAAGAGTGAGTAGGAAACAACCTGCCAAACAGACCATGTCAGGTCATTTTGACCAGCACACTGCCCCATGGTTTCATAACTTCAGCTGCATTGAGTTATTTGTAAAATGTAAACATAAATCTTTTCAGTTTCTTTGATGTTTCAGGTGAATTCATTCAGATCTACAATAGTTCTTATGTGTAATGATGTTGTCTGTTCAATCTTTGCTGTCACCAGAACTAGTGTGAGGATGCACACTGTAACTCTGATTTCCACCATTATTAAAACAGCATTTTCATTTAACTGTCAGATATGTTGTCCATGTTCTATGTCTCGTCCTCCACTCATTGTAGTCGTGTTTTTGCTTGCTTGTGTGGTGCAACACTTTAATTTAGCAAATCTATCTTTGGCAAAGTTTTGAGCTAACGACCAGTTCTTGTCCATTGATGTCAGTGTCTCAATGTTTGATCTGTGAGTGTATTTTCTGAAACTGTTACAGGCAGTGTTAAAGTAAGATTTTTTTTTTTTTTTTTTTGGACATTCAACCCCTCTGGGCTTTAACAGACACAGTTAGCATCTTAATAGCGTCATGAAATCGGAGGAAGAGCAGGTTTATTCAGAATGTATTGTAGTATACAGCATGTAAATGATCCACCACCAGACCTGGAGCTTTCAAAACCACTTGGCAAGAAGGCCATAGGTTGGTTGATGAAGTAGTGGCTGCCGACAAACATGATGATGGTAAGAAGCTGCCAGTACCGACCACAGCTGCCCCCACAGCCTGCCTCAGTGGATTTCCCTCCAAACTGCAGCTGAAGCACTTCCAGGTGCCAGTCGCTCTCTGCAGGTGTCAGTGGTAGCCTTGGATGTTCTGGATGGCTTTTGGCAGTGTCGAAGTCCTGGCAGCAGTGGCGAGTGACGAAGGGCTGCAAATCCAACAGTGACCTTCCCCCTGGTCTGCCGCGACAGTCACTGACACAAAAGGTGGCGATGAGTTCAGCTTTATAGAAGGAGGGCAAAAGAGACTGAGACTGTTACTTGTTTATTCACACCCAAACCAAGCGACATGTTTAAACTCCACCTGCATTTCACACAGCAACTGGTCTGTCTCCAGGTGTTGCGGAGGAAGCAGTACAGCTCTTTGTCTCCAGCTGACTGTTGCAGCTGGCCAGCTGTGGCTCAAGGGTTCAACACCGTCATCGTCTCCCACAATGCTGACCAGCCGCTCAGCTACCTCGGCCCGCTCCTCACCCACATCCTACTAAACACCATCTTCACCTCCCTCACCTCCAGCGCAGGGGTGAGTACATCAACACCAGGCAGAAGGACATTTATTAAAGTGGATCAAAATGACTTTTCTAGAGTGGAATCTTGTATTAAACATCACTACAATAAAATACACTATTATTCTCTTACGTTCTGCATCACACATCCCTTCATGCAGCACCACTGTTTGATTGTCAGTCATTTAGTTAGTGTAAGACCAATTTTTTGATCTGTGCTGTCTATCGATGTCCAGCCTGTAGTGGTGCTGCTGTGTCCAGGCTGGGAGAAGGTTCAGGTTGTGTATGACCTGCTGGAGGAGATGGAGATCACCTCAGTCCTTCACCCTTTCATCGTGCTGCTGGGCATCGGCAAAAACGAAGCCAAGGGTGTCAGGATCCCCAAAAACTGTGAGCAAAGCGCAGTCTTAGTCATCTCAGTCTGCTTGTGATCCGCTGAAGGTTATTACAGAAAATACCCCAAATGCATTTATGTGGTTATAGGTGAGATTATCCTTAAAAGATACTTCACCTGCACAGTGATCATATGTATATCAGTAACTCACCGTGTGTTACATACACTTGTGTTTGAACTGCGGCATACTTGTAGGTGGAAGTGTTTTTTTATATTAAGGTTTTAGCTAAAATGCATGTGTCTGGAAAGTACTGAGCCATTGATCAGATAAATGAGACTTTGATTTTACTGCACGAGATGTATTGTTGTGATAGAGTTTTGTTGTTGTTAAACGCAGTCCCCATTTTCTTCAACTCATGAAGACTATTCACTTTTTTTCAATTCTTCATCCACCGTGGAGGCGTGCATGAAAAGAAAGTTTCCTCAACGAATTCCAGACAACACTGATGATCATTTAGTATGTGAAGTATCCACTTAACTAAAGTAGTGAAATAATTTCCTAAATATTATATGTGTTTTTTAACCAGGCCTGCTGTTAGTGACCACTCCCTTCAGTTTGGTCCGCCTGCTGTCCTGCCACTGCTTCCTGTTCCTGCGTCTCTACCACCTTGTGCTGGATGAGGCTGACCAGCTTTTTACTCTGGCTCCAGATCAGGTGACGCATCATTCACACTCAGCATCTCCTGAGCTACAGTAACAGGCTGTTACATTTTAGTTTAGGAAATTATACTGTTATTTTCATGATTCTGTTGTGGTTGCATTGATGTGTTTTTCTTTTCCACACAAATCAAAACTTTTCTACACATTTCATTATTATTATGAATGTTCTTCTGTCAGATGGCGACCATCCTGCAGCATTTCCAGAAGGTGACGTCCAGCGAGGAGAAGGCATCCTGTCCTCAGCAGCTTGTAGCCGTGGCAAAAAGATGGACCAGTCACATGGAGGGGTTGTTAGCCAATCACATGCCATACCCCTGCATTTTCTTGACTGTCCCTGAGGAAGCTGCTCTCTATGGTGACGTTCAGCAGGTGAGTGTCAATAAAGAATCTATAGTTACAAATGTATGTTGTTACCATTGTTTAACTTTGTTTTTTAAATGCAAAATATTATATATTATTATTATATATATTATTAAAACTGATAAATCTAATCTGATAATCTTGATCTTATTTTCTTTTTGAGTTGATTTTATAATAATCGAGATCCAAAGTCAAGCCTTGAAATCCAGAAATAATGTGGTTGATTAATATGTTAATGTCTTTATTTCAAGGTCAAAATAATTCTGAATGACTCCAGACTGTCTGATAACAGCAGAAAGTTTTACGTCTACATGTTCTAAACTGACTGTAGGAGTACGTACATATAAGATATGCAGTGAAGCTGCTGTCACAAGTTGTAGTGGAGACTGTAGTCCCCTTTCCCACTGCACAAAGAACCAACTAACACCTGTTAACATCTAGCTTTTGTATTTAATGGAAAGGGTTGCAAATTGGCATTCACTCTTGGGATAAATGACTCTACAGTGGTCACAGGTATTTATTGGCTCTCTGTTAGGGCGATGCAATAACGCACCAGCACAAAATACTATTTGTCTCCATCCAAGCAGCACTCACACACTGATCCACATAAGTCTGCACCAAGTTTGAGTGAGACTGAATAAGAAGGAGATGTGTAAAAAGAAGTGTCACTGCTTCCAAATGTTTTGTTCTAGTTCAGACAGACTTGACAAGTCAACCAGCCAGTGTTCCACAACTTTATTCTCCTCCAATCCACAGTGTGAACACCATTTTGCCGTGAAAAACTGTAACACAAAATATACACAATCACATTTACAATAATTACATGCGACACAAAGCCGCCATTAACCTGCCATTGTCTCTCTCACATTAGCTAACCAAGACTCGCTAGCTCTGAATGTCAATCCCAAATATGAAATATATATTACAGATCAATAACATAAATACACAATAAAATATACATGGTCACACGTACCGTTTCGCCTTCTGAACCGGAATTTGGAAGTAGTTAGCAGAACGTGAATCCGTCTTGATTCATTTTAAACCCTTTGGACATTTTGTAGCACTCCTGCTCTCGTCTCCTTCCTCTCCCACTAACTTGACGCTTTTGATCACATGACCTCTACGCACCACACTCATTGCAATACTCAAACATAACAGCAGGGGGTGCAGTTAAACCAAATAAATGTAAATACATTTCTCAGCATTTTATATACTGTACATAGCAATATTATCACAATCATGTATGCAAAAGGTAAGTTATTTATAAACAATCATGTTAAAATTATGAACTCAAAATCACAACAGTTACAAGAAGTAATCACCTCCATGCTGCTCTCTACTGTTACTAACCTGTTTTCTGACCCATCCATGACGTTGAATGTGACACATCAGGATAAAAAGAACAGAAAGACATACTTGTCCACTGCAGAGCTGTGTACACGGCTTTGGTTTACCGGCAGTGGGAGAGGAATCTATTGCCTATTTAACGGGTTTCCTGCATTTAAAAAAAACAGCATACATGTGCTAATTTTGCTGGAAAAGGGGTAAATACTGAGCTCAGTGTTCAAATGTCTGATGAGATTCTCAGTTTGAGGAAATATCTGTCTTCCTACAGATCATCCTCATGACTCTGGAGAGCAGTAAGGCCTCAGTACTGTTGGGTGCGTTGGATTTGAACCCTGATGTCGGCCAGAAGACTCTGATCGTAGCCAATTCTGTTCAGGAAGCTGAAGACGTGTTCAAGGTGAAACAACAACTTCAGTCATACTTAACATTCCTATACATTTAATGTCTCGTCCTACTGTGAAGTACAGAGTGTTTATAATAATGGAAAGTTGTGTGAGTTTGTGTTTGC
Organism: Epinephelus moara; assembly: GCF_006386435.1. Classification (NCBI taxonomy): domain Eukaryota; kingdom Metazoa; phylum Chordata; class Actinopteri; order Perciformes; family Serranidae; genus Epinephelus; species Epinephelus moara. The sequence continues at coordinate 40,598,021 of NC_065525.1, read as the reverse complement.
CCCAAATTGGCCACCTAACAAATTGAGAAACACATTATACTTGTAACAAAATACACCAACAAGACAAGATAACTTTTGTTTTCAATGACAGGAGAGACGGTCTCTTATTAGCAAGGCAGAAAACTCTCCCATCATTTCTACCTTCCATCCACATGTATAATCTTCAGATGCAGTGCACTGATGGTGAAAACAGAACCCAAAGGGAAGTTTACCTTAAATTAACCAGTGTCTTTTCTGATCTTCAGGCTGTGAGCAACAAATCAGCTTTCTGCCTCAAAACCCACGAACAGTCAACATACCTGTTTGACTTCGTCATCCAGCAGTGGAGAAAAGACATCGGCCACGGCACTCACGTTATCCTGGGTAAACTGAACATGTATATGAGGAAACTGCTAACATGGAGGTGTAATCAACAGTGAAGACATTTAGAGTCATTCACTGAAACTCCTTACTGAATATTAACAGTGCTGCTGTTTTTTTATGCTTGACTTCTGACCTCTAGTGACCACCAATGAGTGTCTGAAGTGTCTGGGAATCAGAGATGCGACTTGCGTTGTCCACTATGGCTTCCCCATTTCCCCCAAAGTGTTCGGCAGCCGACTCTTCTGCATGGCCGAGAACTTCAGAAACCTTTCTACACGAGTAAGAACAGACAGAGCAGATACATGCAGTAGCTGCATTAACATGATGACAGTTTCATCCACATTTGCAGCTAAAAGGTTGGATGAAACATGTTTCTTTTCCAAGGTTTCCGTGGACAAGGATCAGACAGGGAGTCGTCATCTCACCAGGTCGGTGCTGCTGATCTCTGAGAGGAACGCCTGTCATGTAGTCGGGGTTCTGCGTTACCTGGAGCGAACAAATGCTCCGCTGCCCCCTGAGCTGCTGTCCTTCGCTCAGGGCGTCCATGTGGCCCGGGAGGACCAGAAGACCAACAAGCCTCTCTGCAGCTACCTCAAGAGCTTTGGAGTCTGCAGGTTGGCTTTTCTTCAAATGATGAACTGCTGTGTGGTTTATTTTAATTTGTAAAGACTGGAATAAAATGTATTCAGCTGTATGGCCTGCTCAGTATTATCAGCACATATGACAGTGCATGAATCCATGAAGTCTTTAGTCAGAGTGCCAAACATGATCTGACTGCAGCTTCTAAGATGTGAGGATTTAAAGTTGTTGCAGTGCTTGGATTTTGAGGGCAAAAAAATAGTTTTCTGGTTCATTACAGATTTTGAGTCTTTTTAGAATAGAATAAAAATGAACACACAATGTGATTCTGTGTGGGTTTTTTTCCAGAGACAGCAGTGTGTGTCCTGACCGTCACAGATTCATCTCCCAGCTGGATAAATCTGAGCTTCCTGCCTCGGGAGTCATAGAAGTGAGGACGTTCACATCTTTGTCTCTACTCTGTCGTGTCAACTTTTCATTTTAACTGGCCGTCAAACTCTTCTGCTTTACAGAGCTTTAGACTTTTTCAGTGGTTACACATAAACAAAATGTACAAACATTAGTTTACTGTAAATGTTGCTCATGGTGTTTCTATGTTTAAATCTCATTCTTTAAAGTCATAATCAGGGTCACTGTTCTGTCATCTATCCTGATCAGAAGCAGAAGCTCACTGTATGTTTTCCCCCTTCAGTTTTTGGTCGTCATCGTTATTCATAATCACAAAAACTAAATACAAAATAGTTTCCATCAAGCAACCATTGTGTTCATCATCTGTTGCTACACCAAACTCCACCTCTTGTAACTGTGTTGTGTCTGATGCTTTCAGGTGGTGCCTCTCTATATTAAGACAGCATCAGTGTTCTACGGTCGTATCGTCAGGAAGGAGGATGGAGGTTTCCAGAGCATGGCGTCTGAGATGACTTCTTACTATGCTGACAAGAAACCTGGAGCCGAGGAGATGCTGGAGGGAGGCTTGTACGCTGTGCAGGAGGACGACGTCTTCCACAGGTCAGACATGAAATTTGAATACAATGTAAGGGGTGATAATCACACTAGAGGAGATTTACAGTCACGGCTCTAAAAGACCAAATGTTGTTGTTTTTTTTATCAGTATGATCTGCAAGTGTAACAGAGCAGGCAAGTAACCAGTATATTAGTTAGTTAATCTTTGCTAAATGAGGTTCCTGGCTAGTTAGGAGTTTTTTTTCTGGAAATTAGATTTTAATTAAATTTCTTCTAATGTATGAATTGTCACTGTGTGCTCCTTATGGCAGGGTGAAGATCCTGTCAGTCCCAGACCGTGGTGACCGGCTGTTTTTCAGCGTCTTGGTTCGTTTCATTGATGTGGGAAAGGAGGAGGAGGTCAAATCCCATCAGATCCTGCAGCTCCCAGAGCAGTTTCACTCTCTGCCCGGCCAGGCCATCGAGATCATCGCCTGCCGGGTCAAACCTGTCGACGCAGAGATCGACTGGCACCCCAAGGTTTCCTGCTCACCTCCTCACTTTGCTCTAACAACACACTATTATTTATTCCTAGTTTAAAAATACAGTGGCCACATGACCCAGTAAATGTTCTACAAACATTGCAGCTCAAAAAATTAGATTTGATCATCTCTATCAGCCACAGTCTGAGTTCATACAAACTACAGGTGTTCAATAGGAGTAATTGTGTGAACATTAAGAGCAAAGATGGCAACAGTTAACCATTAATCGCTTAACTGCTGAGAATATTTTGGAATATTACACACGTTGGTCTATAGACCGAATCAGTGTCACTTACAGCAATAATCACTTCCAGTTAGGCAGGTGGCAGCTAATAACAGTTGCTAAGCTATGAAAAATTGGCAAACTTGTTTATTTCTGTTGTTGTTTTCAGCTGTAACTGATACATGGATAAACATGGTGGTCTGACGTATCTGATGTTTCCGCTGTGCTTCTTAATAATATTAATTTTTTTGGTGGGCCTTTTCTAGGTGGCCAAAAACAAACTAATTGAGGCAGCATTTTCTCAGCACTTTGACGGGAGGATTTTCAACCTGGATGTTTTTGTAAATAAACATTGTGATTTGCTGTATTGGTTAATTTTGCTACTCTTCAGTTTAGTAGCAGCTCAAGCTCTATGATGTACAGCAACGAGCGAATAAGGTATTCATGCTACACTGGATAGCTAGCTGTCCCCGCTCTCTATTACACAGCACCCAAGTCGGGTGGAAGCTGGGTAGCAGCGCTGCTCATTGTGCAGTTACTGCTGATAACACTATTCTGACCCCTGGCCTCCCTCTGCACCATGTGATTAGTGGAGGTAAAATATTAAATATATGATGAAGAAATAAATACATCCCCTTCTGGGTTTCTTAGATTTATTTGGTAATAAGGTCATTGGAGGGGTCTTTCTTGTACTGATATAATGTAGTGTAACTGTGTAAAGCTCCTACATGTGATTGAACGTTTTTGACTTGCAGGTCACCAGAGCGATCAGCCAGAAGATCCGCGGTCTGCAGCATCGAGCCAGAGCAGTTTTAAGTCTGGGAAACACTGTTTTTGTTGATCCCATGGTAGGTTTTACCTGTCAGTCATCTCCTCCTTCAGTTAGTCAGTGGGTAACTGATCAACAGATAAAGCTCAATTAATAACTTGATTTCTTGGGTATGGTAGACTTTCCTTTTTTCTCTCCAAAAGTACATGAAAAGATTTGTCAGTAAATGTCAGCCTCTGTGATAAGTCTGATGTTGGAATGGAGTGTTTTGGGTGCAGCTGGCAGTAAACTTGGCGTTTTTGTTTTCAAGGTCCGTATGACTCAGGTGCCAGGTACCAAAACTGTGATCAATGAATACAGCGTGCAGTCAGAGATCACAAACTCTGGGATGGGAGTCAGCAACCCAGAGCATCTGGACCTGCTGAATGTGCTCTGCCAGGAGAGCAGCAAGCAGACGAGTCACAGTTCTGGGTAAGGAAACACTTGATTGACTGAGCTGTCCCAGTAGAGGACTAAGTGGCGGGTACATGTCAGACGATGAATCTGATGATGAATGAAGCGGCGTTCTGTTGTTTGTAGGTCAGAGGATGGTCCAGCGTCTCTGGAGGTCAGGATCAAAGCTGGGGAGGAAGTTCTGGCTAAAACCTTCAGAGCAGCCAAGGTCAGTCAGCTCGATGATCTTCCTCACCTCGAGCCATGTGAGCCACTTAGTCCAGTATCTTCAGTGATCCAGTCCCTGGTCCCAGCACCACCAACACCAGCAGCAGTTGAACTCCACCTGGTTCCTGTGTGTGATCAGAACGGTCTGTTGGATAGCCAGGCAGCTTTTGAACAGGGAAACACCCACACTGCTGATCTGAAGTCAGCTGAGCAGATGATGAGGTTGGTGTCTTCACAGTAATCATATTAGTTTGTCTTTGTTCAGGCTTCACATATTTAGGATTAGACAAAAATGACATCACAAACATGTTCCAACAAACATTTAACCTGCACCTGTTTTTGGAGAGCAGATAACTAACTCACAGCGCCACAACACATTTCATCCTGTTTCTTTTTTTTATTTGTGTCCCATTTATTGATTCGTCCCATCTTTTGTAACATTTTTTTTAACTGGTTACACATGTTTGTCAATGCACTGCACACCATCCAGGTCAGGTGGGAGCAGGTGGGGCAGCTCATTCAGCGATTAATTCAAACAGTCACAAACGTTAAGAACATCAGGAGGTAGAACAGTAAGTCCCTCAGAGGATTTAAGGTCTCTAGCTCCAGTCTTTTGGTCTGAACAGAAGCTTTATGATTCTGATTCACAGGATCGTAGATGGAGGAGAACTGTGCCCCATGACCAGTCAGCCTGCTCCTCTGAACCCCTGTGAAAACGGTAAAAATAAATAAAAGTTAAAACTTCATGTGAGTTTAAACTGAGAAGCATCCTGCTGTATGTTGATCATGTAGGTTACTAAATATAAAGAGGTGCATAATTACTCATACATCACACCTTTTGTTATTGTGACTCTGTCAGGCAACTTAAACAGATGATTAAATGTACTGTCACAGGCTCATTTCATGTCCAGTCAGATTTTTTGTTGACATTTTAGATTTTGTTCCAGCTTTATGTGTACGCTACTTAACACAAAAAAAATCTGGAAAACTTTTGTGCAGAATTTTAAGGATTGCTTTTTTTCTGCCCCTGGGTACTTTGTCATACTTTTTTAGGGTTCAGTATCTTCTGAAATATAATTCCTAAAAATATAACTCTTGTTAAATTTAAACATGAAGACAACATGGAAGGAACTTGTTACTTTATGCACAAAGTGTCCACATATACACCACTTTTCACACAAACTTTCATGGTCCTAGGAATTAGTACACATCACCATTGTGGCATCTCAAAACAGCAAAGAGTTGCAACTTTGGCTTGTTTTACTTTCCATATCTTGGATTCTGATGATATCAAATTCCCTGAAAATTGACAACATTAATCAAACACGTTATTTTTAGCAGTAAATATAAAAACATTAATACCTTGGAGGACTGCCCAAGACCCCAAAACTACCCATCTTACATTTTTTGTTCCATTTTCAAGGGCCATTAATGAAAAATATGACCTCTGATTGCCTTTCAATCATTTGGATCTGTTGCACATTGTTTCCTTTGTGCTCCTACCAAATTTAATGGCTAAAGATATAAATAATGGCTTCCTGTCTAAGATGTTTTTTGTTTTTGTTTTTTTCCTGGAAAGGTTCCTAGGGGCAAACAATAGAGCAATTTCTTTTTTGGTGTCAAATGGCATATACATAAAGTTTGAACAAAATCTAAAACAAAAACTAATGGCTTGACATCTAATGACCCAGTTAATACCAAAGACTGCACAAAAACAGGTAAGTCCTGATGCTGACAAAATAAAACTTATTATTAAATTTAGTAAATAACATCCATTGTAAGAATAAGACTTTGTAGCTGCTTTCACATTTAGAAAAGTTAAATGCAAAAACAGAATTTGCCTCCTGAACCTAAAACAAACACTGTGGTTAATAATCGTGATCTGTCTCTGTGTCCAGGTGTGTCTGCAGGTGACGATCAAAGAAACAGCCTGGAGGTCATCAGCACTAATGAGACGGACTGTGATGACTCCATAAAAAGGTACAAGATGGCCTATATGGAAATTAAAAGAAAATTCTGTCCTACTACAACTTCTGTACATACATATAGTTAATTTTTCTATACTGTTCATAAAAATTAAAAAGTTAGTCTTACCTTTAAAATCTGTAGATTTTTTAGTAGATGATCCAGACTGTACAAGTGTCTCTCAACAACATGTTTGTGTTTCAGTTTCCACCCTCCGCTCCGTTGGTACCAGACGTCCGACTCTGTGACTGTAACGGTGAAGCTGATGAACCCGGAGAGGCAGCGCTGTGACTTCTATCCTGACAGAGTCGTCTACAGGTCTGTCAGGAGCAGACCGCCAATGATCGCTCACTTACTTCACATCACATCCAACATTCAGTGGAACTTTTTATCCAGAGCACTTTACACCGGTGGGAGTGGGTACATGTTTAGCATGGCCAGCGTTTGTGTGAATTAAACACACACGTTTTCACGTGTGTTGCCAATGGGTAGAGTTGTTTACATCAAATATAGTTTAAGTTTACGGTTTATTAATAAGGTATGAATGTTTGTAGGAAACATCATCAAGGACCGTGACTTTTCTTTGTTGGAACATTAAAGTTATTCTGCTGTTTCTGAATAATAGAGCTGTTCCTCAGCTGATCAAATAACCACATGGCATCATGTGTCACAAAGTGAGCACAGACAGATGAAGTTAGAGATGCCTCTGAGTTCATTTGTTGTTCTGCTGCAGTGACTCCACAGATAGTAAGAGTAACATCAGACTTTCTGTGATCACTTCTGAACTGTTTTTTGGCATTAGCTTCTCAGTTACTTTAGCCTGTAATAAAATGTTTTAAAATCAATGTTTACTGTCACATGATTTTTATACAACAGTTGGTTGTCATCATGCCGTCTACCTCACCTGCGTTATTCTTTGTATTTTTGTGACACGGATCGATGACATTAGCTAACACGTTGATGCCAGTGAAACTTGTCGTGTCGTCTATATTAAGCAGTTTCACTTTGACAAATACATTTTCATGTAGTATATTATTGCCTGTGAACAAACTAGAGAGTACGGTTGGGCCATTGTGAAAACTGTTAAACTGGTTTGATGTTAAAACAAACTTTGGACCAGACTGATGTACCGAATTTTACCACTAGGTGTCGTACTTTATTCAGCGGACGCTTCTGAGAGCAACATGCTATGGTTGTGTCGAGTGTGCATACAGTTGAGATATGCTACTATGTCATAACAATGTGCCTTGAACTTTGACCCTTTGACCCTTGCTCTTATATGTGTTGCAGTCCATAGCAAAAAATTTAAAGTAAAAAGAAAAAATATGAAAGTTAGAACACAGCAGATGTTAATGTTGTCACCTAACATTACCTTTGAGATGCAACAAGACGCCATTCGCCAAGCTCGCCAGAGACAGAGGTCAACCTGGAGAGCTCTGCTGTTGTTAGCTTAACTAATTGATTGACTGATTATAGTCATTGCAGCTTCTATCAGCTGTCATCAAGCTTTCATCTGTCTGTGGCTCTGTCAATGTGACACATCTTACACTGTGCAGAAGACTGTGCATGAGAATAGCCAGAGAAGCATCCTAACCTGCGTACTGCAGAATGTAGCCGGATGCAGTAAAACATCCTGGTATTTTTGCCATACTCTGTTTTGGGATGTGCTAAATCTTTTTCTTGCATACTAAATAGTATCGCAGTACAGGTGTTGTGACACCGCGTGAGACTGAGAGCCTGTGAATGAGAGTGAAGTAGCTGGTAATGCATCTCTGAATACAAAATAAGAGGAAGAAGCACAGAGTGAGGAGGCGGTGTTGTCCTGCAGTGTTACATGTTGCTTCGTCTGTGTTTTTTGGCTCACCTCTTTCATTGGCTTCAAATCCAAAATGGCAAAACCAGAAATCGAGAGACGTAAACCTGGTCGTGGGATGGTTGTGCAGGAAATTCATACGTAATGTCCAGGTCGTTACTATTTGACCTTGATGTTTTCATTAATTTAAAATAAACTTGTAAACTGCTTAAAACAAATCAGAGACACCGACACATTAATTCAACAGAGTTTCATTTCAGGTCTGAACTTCTGAATTTTGGATTTTTAAAGCTCCATAAAAATAATATTTTAAGAAAATACACATTTGGTCTCCTGTATTATCAAGCATGCTTAAAGCTCCGTTTATATTTACACAGGTAGCAGGTCCTTGTCCACCAGTAAAACCTCCTAAATAATGAACACTGAAAAAAATTCTAACCGGGAGCAGTTTCGGCTGGTTGCAATCTCAATCTGAAATCCTTACTGCTAGATGCCACTAAATCCTCCTAAATCTAACTCACTGTCTCTTTTATGGTATTTTAGTGTTTCTCATAATCTGGTGTAGGAGGTGTATACTAATTTTGCATCTAATGAAAGACAAATAATATGGACACTAGCCTACTACTGGGAGGATGAGCCTGCCTCTGTCCTTCACCAGCAGCACTACTGGCTTCGCATCTAGGTGCGAACATGTGTTGCCTCACACCAAAAAACGACTTCATCACGATCATCTTCTTCCATTTCATCTCTGTCCGGTTCGTAGGTTAATTTTGGAGGTTAGGGAAGGATGTTGGCAAGAAGTCCTTGACATCAGAGAGCAGGCTGCCTTCAGGGCTGCTCTCCAAGCTGAGGTAGAAGCTACTGTTGATCTGAAATTTAGCAGGGGGGTCGCAACAAGTCACTCTTTAGCTTTCTGATTTTACAGGAAACATAAATATGTGTAATTATACAGCACTCTGCTTGCTGCTTCATGGGAACTTTAACCTTCATTTTAGTGCTGAAAAGACAATGATGGTCAGCAAAGTTGTTGATTGACTTAAAATTGGATTTTGAACTGTTGGTAGCAACACAAGATATTTGAGGACATCACCTCGGGTTTAGGAAAGCACTGTTATCTTTAATAATCATTAGTTGTAGCCCCACTTCATTTGTTCTTGAGTGCACCTACACTGAGGTGGTGGTTGGGAGAATCTCCTCACAGGTAGCAAAAACCCAAAAGAAAAATAGTGTAGCACACTCGTGTGTACGATGGCCTCAGACCCGTCACTCTTCAATAGACTCTAATGACTGAGGACTTGAGGTAGGTCATCCTGAGGAGAGGTGAGGACAGACTGAGGTGTGCCTGAGGGTGTGGTGCAGTCTGAGTGTGGTGTCTTCTACAGCCTGTCTTTTCATAGAAGGGAAAGTTTAGATACCTCGGTGTGCAGCATAGTGAAGTTATAACAGTGGTATTCCCTCAGTGTGGGATCAGGTTGACGCTCTCTGTCTCCCTCTCTCTTTCTGTTGATTGTGTTTAGTGGCAGAGCCAACGGTCGCACCTACAGAGCAGACCTGCAGCTTCACGGCAACATCGCTGCTGACCGCTGCTGCTGGGAAATGAAGTCCAACGAGCCAGTGCTCAAGCTGGTCAAACAACAGCAGGGCCACTGGGAAAGACTCCTGAGGAACAAGGTACTGGAATTGATGTTTAAAGCTTAATGTTTAAACAGTGTTTCCCCCTGGATTTTTTCCAGCAACAGTGCTGGAGTGTGCAAGTTTTATTTCTATCGCTGGAAGATACTTGGTGATCTCCTGACACAAGAAGAACTCTACACACATATTTGTACGCAGACACAGCTGTAGATGTTGATTTAGGTTTAATACAATGCTTCCTATTTGTGACTTTCCAGTTTCAGTCAACACAATTCAGTCAGTACTATGACTCTTACATTGATTGTAAAACAATTGAAGACTCTTAATAAGTATAACACAGATGAAAGGTACCTACATAAAAACTGTACCCAAATAGGTTTTTGAGTAGTCACGCCAAAACTAAAAATTGTTAACTCCCCCCAGTGTCCCTGAATCCACCCTGTGTTTCCAGTCACAGAGACAGAACAACTCAAATCCTGGAGAAATGCAGATGAGAAAGAGCTGATATACATAAAGATGCCACATTGAAGCTAACAAGGTTATGTCTTTCCACAGAATATTTTCGTGAGCTATGACATGGAGCACTTGGAGGAAGATGAAGGTAGAACCCCAAATGGTAAAACCAGGCTGAAAACCTGACTGAAATTTGACTGTAATTTCTAAAGGTGGATAATAATGTGAAATGTAGTCTTTGATAGCTGCTGTGTAGCTGTATTGAACTGATGTCTGTACTGTTTGTGGTTTGGTCTTCAGGTCTGTGTTTCGTGGAGAACACGGGGAAAGATTACTGGTATGTGAACTCAGAAAGCGGCAGTGAGAGCGACTGAGGATTACAGAAGAACGCCAAGACACAAAAATACACCTCAACCTTTCCTCGGGTCACTTATTATTATCTGAGGGTCACAACAATAAAATAACCTTATCTCCCTAACACCGAAGGGATCTGGTAATAGAAACTTCTGCAGTGAATTTAGTGAACAATTCAGGACCTTGGGATTTAAACTTTTAGGTTGAAAGTGTCTGACTCCAACGAGTTTCTTTTCCTCAAGCATCAAGTAAGATGCAACATGACTATCAAAGTTTCATGTTACAGAAGAGTTCAGCCAAAAATTTGTCTGGAAAACAACCTTTAAGTGCACCTACAGCACATTACCTTTGTAAAAGTGCTCTGTTAACATTAGATAGCCAATTAGCTGCTCAGCTGCAGCACATTAAACAGCATGTAAATGTACCGTCATGTTACTTTGGTCTGTTTACATGCTGGTGTGTTCTTTACGCTTTAACACACTCATGTCTCTGAAGCGAGGGTCCAAGGACAAAAGGATGTCGTATGCTGTACTGCAGGGATGACGTTTTTCTTAAGGCCAACATGGAAGCTAATGTCGCCCTGTTTCCCTGAACAAAAAGCCTGTGGGATTTTTACATTGGAGTTTGGATCATTGCATAAAATTAGTTCTGTGGCAAACTAACGTTTAGGATATTTACACATTTTGTTCAGCGCGATAATCTTCACAAATGAACACCACCTTTATAATTTTTGAAGCGTAAATTAAATCACGAGAGGTAAAAAGCTAATGTTGGGCTACAAACGAACTTCACCATGGTCGCATGACTTAATTTACATGCTTCAAAATTTACGAGTGGGGTATTTTCAGATGTGTTTTATCTTGTAGAACAAAATGTGAAAGTCTCTTGAGCTAACCACAGATCTTAATTCAGGCATCTAACCAAAAAACGTTTTAAAAAAACACAGACTTTGAGACAAGGGAACTGTGAGTGCTAACATGCTGACTTATTTTCAGGTTTTAGGACTCATTCCTGCATCAATCTATTAAAGGCCCTTGAGACAAACTTGTGATATTGGGCTTTATAAACGAAATTGGAGAATTGACTGTCTGTTTTTTGATCTTCTCAACAGTTGTTAATCTGATTGTATTCACACATGGCGGGTGTGTTTCTCACTCTAAGTAAGTGCAGTGTTGAGTGTGAAGGTGCCTGTCTGAGCAGTTCTTAAGACAGCTGCAAGCAGAAATTCGACAGGGCTAGCAGTTAGCCCGTTCCACACAGGCAGCGTCTATCATTTTTCAGCCCATTTTAGATGAAGCCACGCCCACTTCTGTATGACAAAAGCAAAGACGGTTTCCTTCCCATGGAAAGCGCTCTCACCAGTTTTGATCAAAGCAATGTGTGGCACAGCATTTGGTGAATTTACTGTTTATCAGACAACAAATGAAACAAGAATTAGCTAGCTAACACACCATGTGCTCTCCCTCCGCCTCACTCTGTGCCATTTGGAGACTCCTTTGCCGGGATGAGAGAGGACGGCTTTCAGGTAGCGACTGTAGCAACTCTGTTGGGTCTAACCTGTGTAACAGCAGCAACAGAAAGTTTGCTGATCAGGCGGTCTGGGATCACACCCCTGGTGCCTGGTCTTGCACTGGCTAAATTAGAGTTGCTACAGCCTGTTGTCCAAGCTACTGCAGCCGTCATATTTCGTATCTGTGATTTCTATGGGAATGTTCTCGTAGAGGCTTTTGACTTTGTCAAACTAAAGTGTGCCTAGTTTCATCTAAACTGCGCTCGTATGAATAAAACTGACTCACTCATGGCTTGTAGCTACCGCACGTCTGTTTACTTTGTCTCTTTTCAAACTTTGAGGAATTCTTGCTGTTAACATTAACGGACAGTCAAGTGATGTCAAGTCAATGTTATTTATAAAGCCCAATATTACAAATCACAATGTTGCTAGAGGTGGCGTTACCTTCTCTACAGAATACGACATCCTCTATCAGTAGAGGCTCAGTTCAGGGAAAATAATAACTCCCCAAAAATCCTTTAACAGGGAAAAAAATGGTAGAAAAATTGCTGTTTTTTATTTTATTTTATTTTATCTTAAAGCACTTTGTTTTGTGACAAATGTTAAAATAAGTTTGTGTTTGTCATGAGTAACTCCAAAGCCTTTTTGTAAATTCTGTATTTTCAGCGGTAGAACAGTCAGTTACCAAAATATTCACCCTTGAGACTTTTGAAATTAGCTCTTGTACCACGAAATCTTATGAAGATTACATGGTTTTGATTTTTCAAGTAAACACACTGTTTGCTGTCACATCAGAGTTACCCTGCATTTATGACAGAGTTTTAAGAAATGCTTAAAAACCTCTACCAGCTGTGCAGTTTTAGGAGTTATAGGAGTATCTTGTGTATTCAACCCCAACTCCTAATTCAGTGTGACCCAAGCTCAGTTTATCTATATTAATATCTATTTCCACTTTAAAGTATGACATAAAAATCTCTTTCCTTTGCAAATGCTGAGAAAACCTTGCTGCTTGCATTTCCTCCTGAGACCTGAACTTTTGTTTGTGTGCATTGTTAATTTCTCCTCGCTATTTGGGATCGGTGGGACCTGATAAATATAAAAACCTAAACAAGCCCTTACTTTTTAATTAACAGTGTCTTAACCTGTTACTGTTGCTAAAATTTGTTGCCATGTCAAATTACAAACATTATTAATAAGAAATAAATAAGTTTCAATCATAAAATGTGATCAGGTTTTAGATCTTGTTCACTTGTGTGTCAAGATCGGCTGCAGATTGACTTGGCAGAGATGGCTGCCATCTTGTTTTTACATGGATTAGTGTATTGTGTTCTCACTACCGTTAGGGGAAAAAAAAGTGTCCACGGACGAGGACAACAGGTCAGAGTTAAGCAGAATGAAGTATAAAGTCAAGTAAACCCAAAATGTGATGCCCTCATATGACCACATGAGGTCTCAGGAGGATAGGACAGCATTCAGTGTGTGTAAAAAGTCTGATTAATAATCTAATTTTGTTTAATTTGTGTGCGTCCAGTCAGCTGCAAACACTGATGCTTGCTTTTGTTTTTCTTTGGCTTTGACATGAGATACACACACATTACTTGCCAACATTTAGGGCTTCAGTTGTCTTTTAAGGACAAAAAAAACTTTACACCTTTGTCAGTCAATCATTTATTTGCCATTTCATTTATTTGAATTATACAAGGTACAGCTTCAGTGAAACATGATCCCATCAGCTCCTTTGTGCTCCGTAATTTAGTCCTTTTTGTGTCTTCTCACATTGTTGGCTGCTGCTTTATAATTGTCTTTGTTTCCTGATGGGTCTGGTGATCCTTGGTTTCTGGTTGGGGAATGATTTAACTGTCAACAAGATGGCCCCATGGTCGCTCCTTCCAATCAGGGGCAGTGCCACAGTGCAGCCTCCTGGCTGAATGATGCTGTTAAGGATTTAGCAACATTTCTCTGCTGCAAAAGAGAGTTACTGCCTCAATCTAGGGAGTTTAGGTATCTCAGGGTCTTGATCCCGAGTGAGGGTAGAATATATACAGATATTTTCCTAAACGTTTTGGCCTCTCGTCCACACAAACTGAGTTTTAGGTCACTGAAACAGATTTTTGAAAACGCCTTCTGAGGTACAGATTTTTATTATAACTTCAGTTACTTTATATAAGTGTGTAGGCAAAATAGAGCATTTGGGAAACAATGATGTCATCTCCCCAATTCACACCAGAAATAAGATCAATGGAGGACTACCGGTTTGTTTATGTTTACCCCATCGTCCGTCCACACACAAGTCACATTTTGGTTTCGCCACACAGAAAGATGTTAAACAAAAAGGTGTCAAATATGGATAAATATAGAATAAAAATACCGACCATTATCTTACAATTGTTTGGTTTGTTAATCCCACCAAAGGAAAACAAGCTCCCTACGCCTGCTCAGAATCTTCTTCTCTGGTGTTTGACCTATCATTGACATAGCCTTCATCACCATCTACTGGCCTGGCAAGCGTTAGGAGTCGATTTTGCATTCTTGTGTGGACTGAGATAGACTGTAAAACAAAGGTTGTCTGGACAGATTTTTTTAGAATTTTATTTTAACAGAGGGGAAAATGTCCCCTCTTTAGGGACAGGGTGAGGAGCTTAGATATCCGGGGGGAGATCGGAGTAGAGCCACTGCTCCTTCCTGTTGAAAGGGATCAGTTGAGATGGTTCAACATCTCATCAGGATCCTCCTGGGCGCTTCGCTTTAGAGGGTTTCTGGGCACGTCCATCTAATAGGAGACCCAGAACACACTGGAGGGTTTATATATCTCATCTGGCCTGGGAACGTCTCGGGGTCCCCAGAAGGAGCTGGGAAATGATCCAGGAGAGAGATGTTTGGAATGCCTTGCTTAGTCTGCTGCCCCCCCCTGACCTGGCCCCGAATAGTCAGATGATAATGAATAGAAAAATATCTGCTTTAAAAAATATCCCATACATAGACAGCACCCTACACCCAGGCCACACTGCCTGTGTGGGCAGTGTGACGGCTGCCTCGCTGAACTGCTGTGACTTCCACACATGAGATGTTCACACAGACAGAGTTGCTGCTGCCTGCCACTGTCTTGGAGTGTTCATATATGCACAAAAAATGCTGAGTCACCGCTCTGAGTCCATTTAGAGGGCTGAAAAGGACCAAGTGCGAAAAAAGCCTGAGTGTCTTTGTTTTTGTAATAATAAACTATTTAAATTTATAGTCTTTTTTTAAAATGATGTATAAAGTTTACTTTGATGTTGACAGTGTGATTTTTTTTTAATGTTAGAGGTAGTTGAGATGAAACTTAAAAAAAATAACATTAAATTGAATTAGTTGAGACTTAATTTGGTGGTACAAGAGTGTCAAAGGTCAAAGGGCTGAATATTTCTGTGACCTGCTGTAGGAGAATAATTACAGGCTCACATTTGTTTTGAGCGGGTGATGTATGTTTATAGTTTAGGTTAAATAATTGTGATGTCGGATGGATCCAGCTGAGTGTTTTCATATGTTCATATCAACCCATTTTTGGCTTCACTCGCTCCATCATCATTCACTCTATGTTTGTAAATCCAATTAAACAAAGGAGTTATTTGTTTAGTTCATTCAAATGGGGTCGGCTGTTTGTTGGCTCTCATACGAGTCCCTTAATTACTCTATACTTTGATTTATGTTGTAATTTTTTTACTCTTTCACTAGAGTGTAAAAATACTTCGGTGTTCACATGTAACCGTTGACGTAGTAATACTGTGTAAACAAAATGTTCTTATGAAATATCAAAAGTAAAAATAGTCACTTTGCAGCAGAATGGTGTCTGTCAGTGTTGTATGTATTAATATTGCATTATTATCACTGATGCATTAATGTGTAACTATAATATTGCAGTGGGTGTGAAATAGGTAAATAGGTGAAATAGTTTGTATGTCTAAGGTGCCACGTAAATATAGCTGCCATATGGTAGGAACAAAAATACAATCTATGAACATTGGTGGTAAATCACTTTGTACATTTACTTCAGCACTCTTCATAAGTACAATTGTGAGGTACCTGAAGTGCCAGTGATTATTAGTCTCCTTCTCGTGTAATACACCCTGCTGGGCGCTAGGGGGCAGTGTGAACCAGTCTGTGTTCGAGGCACCTGCAGGTCAGTTCACGCTAACCAGTGACTGGGGTTTACAATAAAACATATATACAGTTTTATTTCTTTATACTTCTACACATCTGGAACCTGGCTTTATCCAGATTTCAGTTCAGTTCAGATGCTTATTCTGGAAATGTATGAAAATGAGTGCATAGATATATGATGTCTCGTTTGCATATCTCAACATAGAATTTCAGAAAACTTGTAATGTAAAAAATGACTGTCTTATTGTCAGTAATCAACTGAGGAACTTTCATGGCCTCCATAGGGATTGTTCATTACTTGTGAGGGGTAGGAGGTGGTTTTTAAAGTACTGGGGAGGGACTTATGTTTTTATTTGACATAGAGGAGAGGCACACAAGCTTAAACTGTTGCATTTTATTTTACTGCTGATTTTTAAAGATAATGTGCCTTTTCAAAATCGCCACAATTACACCATTTATCATAGCCAGAAACTATAAAAACAGAAATTATCGTTGGATTTTCACATCTCTGGGACGCATCGTGTGCAGTGAACGCTTCAGTCAGAGAAAAATCTGAGCTTAAAATCGTGATATATCACCAAAATCACATTATTCTTCGTCTCATTTAAATTTGGCCACAAATAAAGTGTTTGCGCAAACTACCTAACAACAAGATGGGAATGTTTTATGTTTTTTAATCTCTAGAATTTCATCTATAACTTTTATCTTTCAACTTTCACACATATAAAACTAATTATGGTGGAGGGAGGGTCACGCATTTTCCACCAGTCACTAAGGGAAGCTCAAGGAAAAATATCTGCAGCTTTGGGGAGGCTCAAAACAAAAACAAAAACAAAAAACCCTCCCTGACTAGTAGAGAACAGTCCCTTAATATTTCAAATAATATTTTAAATATAAGGGACTAAGTTTTACGGGGATATTTTTACTTAACGACGTATTTTTTCAGTACTTTTACTCAAGTAAAGTATCTGAATACTTCCTCTACTGCTGGTAAAATCAGAGCTCAGTAACGGTGTTTGTTACGCTCCGCTCCTCATTTGGCAGCTTGTTTTACGTGTTTCCTCCCCGAAGTCTGGCAACCCGGAGCAGAGACTAGGAGGACCTGCGGAGAGTGAACAGCTCCTGACAGGCTGCTGTGGGTGTTTGTCACTGCCATGCCCACACCTGGATGACCCGAGGCAATCACTCATAACAGGTAAAACACTCACCTTACTAATCATCGCCTCTGTTAGCCGGTAGCTCGGGTTGTTTGTTAGCCTCAGCTGGTTGTAGCGATGTTGTTGTGTTTAGCTAGCAGGCTAACTGTTAAACTTCCGTTCTCCCGGTTCAGCCTGAGTCACGGTTAGAAGCCAGAATATAGAAACCTTCATAAATGTGACCAAACGGCTGAAGATGGCTAGCTGTCAGTTTGGTAAAATATCTCAAAATCCTCCCTGTCACCTGATGTTAGCTTCGGAAACAGCTGTTTAAAAGCCACAGCTAATCCCTACAACCAATCGCTGAATAGACAAACCAAACCCCTTTCAACAAACGTGGAATTTAACGTTGCGTTAATCCCATCAACCAACCAACCGGTTTACAAACAAGTCAAACGAATATTCACACACAAGACGTTAAATTTAACGTTGAGTTAATGCCGCA
Source organism: Epinephelus moara (assembly GCF_006386435.1). Taxonomy (NCBI): domain Eukaryota; kingdom Metazoa; phylum Chordata; class Actinopteri; order Perciformes; family Serranidae; genus Epinephelus; species Epinephelus moara. The sequence continues at coordinate 40,580,438 of NC_065525.1, read as the reverse complement.
AATAAGCCCTGAGTTCACAAAAATTCAAACCAATGTCCACTCAAAAAACGTTAAATTTAACGATGTGTTAGCATTGCCTTCAAAAGAAGCATAACGTTACTTGAAGAACACGGTTAAACACTTTAATACACATCGTTTACAAAACGCTGTTCACGTACAGACATTTCAGTAAAAACAAACATAGAATTACTGGTTCGCTCGCATTTACATTTTATTACACAGTGGATGAAGAGCTTGACTAGTGCAGGCTGTTACAGCAACAATAACAGATATTTTATTACATTAAAATAAAGTTAGAAGGATGAGACATTTGCCGAATGTATCAACATATCCCAAAGATACCTTAAACATATCAGAATTATGTTTTTAGTACGCTGTTTCGACACAGTATGCAAAAAAACATAAAAATGCCTGATTTCTAAATGGAGTTTGGTTTGGCTTTTCTGTACACACAAGAAACCAGCTGCCTTGGAGCTGCTTACTATACGTCACAAATCCGAAACAAAGCAGAAATAGGTTGAACGCCTGTATCATAATAATTGAAAATATACGAATATTTCTGTGGCACTAAAACAAATTGTTTGTCAGTGAAGATTTTATTTTGAAACTACCCGGAAGTACCACCCCATCAGCTGTGCTCACTTGACTCATCCTTGTTTTGTCTTAGAAGTCAGTAAACTATAGTTTTCTGAGTGATGTATTGTACTAGCTTTGTTTAAATGCATTCACACCTGCAGGTCTGATAATAAAACTTTATTTATAAAGCACCTTTCATACAGAATGTGAAGCTTAAAGTGTTTTACAGTAAATTAAGAAAACAAGTCAAAGCAAATTAAAGTGTGCAAATAGTGTGCAACAAAACCAATATTTTTGCCGATATCCAAAATACCGATATGTAACAACTCATCTGACTGAAGCGATACCGATATTGATATATTACACTATTCCCCACCTAATTTTAGTGATCGTCAAGTCTCTTCTGTAGTGGAATTGACATCCTAGTATGCATTCACACCCTTATTGTGATGGCCCACCACAGATGGAGACATGAAATACAAAACTTTAATGTGTGTAATATTTATTGAGCATATTTTAAAAAGGCTGACTTGCTGTTTTCTTTCTTTGTGAGAGGCTGTGAAGGATTATTAAATGACAAATAATCAGTACAGTGTATGTTGAGGCTTCATCATGTGTGCAGCCCTGAGGAGAGGGGCGTGATGTGATGGTCACCTTCAGGCTGTGAAACCTCTCTGCTGCAGCTGCTGAAAGACTTTTATTGATCCAGAGAAACCAGAAGGCAGCAGTGATGTCTTCTTCCATTTCACCTGCTTCACTTTCTCCTCCCCGCCATCTGCTCACTGTATTACTGATTATTACTGTCTGTCTTCACCTGACTGGTTATTTTCTACTACGTCTTTCTAACATGATTGATCTGCGGTCTGTGGTTACAGCAGTGCTCAACATGCTGAAACATGTTTTAAAAATCAAACACAGCTTTGATCTTAGTATCAGGATTTTTATGTTCATGTCCTCCCTGGTAAAAGGGAACTTTGGTATTTTTCAACATGGACCCTGTTTTACTAAAAGGCCATCTTTCCAGCAGTGAAATACTCCTTTAACTCCAACTTCAAATTTAAATTGGCTGTCCGATGAGGAAAAGTAACAAGTGAGATGAATTGCAAATGGTTTTCAGCAGGGCTCTCCAAATCCTCAATTCATCCCATCCTCCTCAAGCAGACTCTCTGCAGACTTCCAGAGAGTCCGCCTGGGGTTCACACTTCAGCAGACTTCACTGATTTATGGTTGTTTATTGTTGAATTATTGGATTAATTACCTCCAGATTATCTGATCACCTCCTGCCTCATCTCTGTTTCACCGCGCATGAAACATGTTACAGTGAAGAGTAGCAGCCAGGCTTTTCATGCCATTTAGTTCCTGTATTTGTGCACATGACGAGCATATAAAAGTGGAAATCCCCCAGCAAGTGGTTTTTATTATTGTTAGTGGTGCTGCAGTAAAGACGACTGGATCGCTACCATGTTCCTCAGAGCCAAGCAACAGTTCACCAACCTTTACCTGGTGGCATCTTGGAAATATTCAACCATCTGTTTGTTTCACCACTGCGCCTTTCATAAAGGCCACTGCAAGAAAATGTGTTTTTTTTATGTAGATTATCCAACAGACAGTGAATCATGGGTGTTTGTTTCTGGCTGGTCCTGACTAACGTGTTTCTAATTGTTTTCTGGCTGTTAGCGTTAGTTAGCAGAGGGGACAGACAGAGGGGTCAACAGTCTGTGTTTGAAGGATATATCCAGGATGTCAAACTGACTCAGCAGCAACAACAGGTTAAAAAGACAAAGATAGTTAGAAGCTAAAGCCGAACTATAGGCTACAGATCACAGTGTAAAAGTGAACCACCACATCACTGCTGATCGCCACACAAGACAGTCCCCCAACCCCAATTGGATCCCTTACAGACTCGTTGACTCAAGCCCTAAGCACTCACAGACCTAGGACCAATTCCATTTCTTCCCCTTAGCCCTTGACTTGGCCCTTCCCCTTGGTTTTGCGCGTTCACGTGAGGAAAAGTGGTGTTCCAATTCTCCATCAGGTTAAGAGCTAACCTGATGGAGAATTGGGACACCACTTCCAATGGAATTGGTCCTAGGTCTGTAAGGGTTTAGGGCTTGAGTCAAGGAGTCTGTAAGGGATCCATTTGGGACTGGGGGAGTGAATATAAAGGGAAACTTTGCTGATATTGAACCAGCTGTGTGGCATCGCAGTGTGTGCAGATGAACAGTGTTTGGCTTCGCCCCATGCGCCTCTGGACACCTGTGGACGGGCAGGGATCTCCGGGAGACGTCAAACAACGTACATCTGTGATGAATATGAGCAAAGTTTCCCTGCTTCCCTTCACTGGTTCCTGTACAGCAGGGTCAGTCTTTGTTTCACTGTTACAATCATTAAAAAGCAAAAGCAGCATGTGTATACATTCGGTAGGCTATATCTTCAGTAACTAGCTAGCTAACCCTACACTTTTCAGGGTTTGATTTTGGTTTTGGAACAGGGAAGAAACGTATATCTTTTTCCAACCTCTCCAGGTAACGAGTATCATTAATTAGGGCTGCAAGGATTAGTCAACTGATTGATGACTTATCCACTATTAACATAATCGGTGACTATTTTAGTAGTCGACTAATAGGTTTGAGTCATTTTTCATAGAAAAGTACTATAAAAGTCCCCCAAAATACTCTTATTGCAGCTTCTTACGTTCAAATATTGGCAGCTTTACACACTCTCCCATGACGGTGATTGGCGTGAGTACGAAACAAGACATTAGATGACATAATTTTGGGGTTTGGGAGAGACAGACCGACATTTTTCAACATTTTAACCCATTTTTCGATAAAATGAGTAGTCGACTAATCGAAGAAATAATCGTCAGATTAGTCGACAATGAAAATAATTGTTAGTTGCAGCCCTGTCATTAATACACGACGTGCCCCAGGCACAACATTTAGCTCCAAATCCACAAAACCAGCCTGAAAATGAAGGAAATCTGAAACGACTGCATCAGAGTCAATGGAGCACAGCTGTGTTGTTGTCAGACCCTGGCCTGTGCTGGCCTCATCCTGTGTTACGATTGGCTGGTCTACGTCTGGGAGCGGGACTTGGCGAAGGGTCCGTTGCGTAGTGAAAGAGAGACTTATAGGGAGCCAGTCTAAACGCTGATGGTGTCATTATTCTGTTGTCATTACATTGTGAAATTAACATTTACTGTACTTCATAATGATAAAAGCTAAAAAAAAGAAAAAAAAAAGTCTGTTTCCACTTTAAGTTCTGTCATGTTCTCTGTTGCTTCATCACTGACCTGTCTGGAAAGCCTCCACACTTTTCTTGATTTATGTAACAAAGGTCAAAACCCAGACATCTCAATTACATGGTCAGCATCTTTTCACTAGGACGCCCTGAAGCGTCGTCTGGATTTGTAAATTCTAATGACCTAAAAATCAAACTATTGATGGCCTCGGCCCCCCTGCGACCAGGAAACATTGTTGGGATATTTGACCTTTAATCTGCTTACTGTTGGTTGTTTGTTCTGCTGAAGCAGTTCTCCTGTTCACTCACATTTTAAGCTCCCGGCTAAGACGTCAGCAGAGTGTTGGTGTCTGCAGTGTGCAAGGTTACGGTGCGTTGGGCTGAAAAGGAGGGACATTCCTCTGCACCGCTGAATACGCTGTTAGCTTCAAGCTTGTAAGGTCACGAGGGCTCATTCCTCAGTTTCATCTCAGCTGAGCAGCCTGACATGAGGCCACTCGGTGGAGAGTCTTTGTCCACTCTGTTGGACTGGTTTCCAGTTAGTCTGCACTGGAGCTGAGGGAAGATGAAGCTGGTCTCAGAGCAGAGGGACGAGGTGAGTTGATGAACTGTCAGATGAAGAGTTTGAAGCTTGTGGAGGGTTGTTGATGGGTATCATGGTTTAGGATTTCTCCTGAACATGATGAGTGAAGGGAAAGTGGAGCAGACGGCTGGAATAGATCGATCTGTTTAGGCTCACAGATCAGAGATCAGATCTTTTAATGGATGCCCCTCAGAGACACAGACTGAGGAGATTGTGGTTTATTCAGAGGACTTTTGAACAGTTACTGCAAAAATAAATTATTGTCACGCTATTATTATTATTATTTATATGTTATGCTATTCATGTTTGTAGCCACTGTTTCTTTGTGTTTATCCTTATTTGTTTGTGCAGGATTTATATTTGACGTGTTGTTTACAGACTCAGTTGCATAATTGCTCCTGGATGGATAAATTAAGGGTTTTTTAATTGATTTTGGTGCATCTGGAATTAGGTTTGCTGGTTTGTGGTCGGGTGAAGTGATAAAATGTGTGTTCTTAGTTTTTTAATCATGCTAGCAGCAAGACCTGACTAAAATATCTCAACACCTATTCAATGGATTGCCATGCAGTTCGGTTCAGACATTCATGTTCCTCAGAGGATGAATCCCACCAACTTTGATGATCCTCTGACTTTTCCTGTGGCGCCACCATGAGGTGACATTTGTGGTTCAGAGTGAAATATCTCAACAACTGTTGGATGGTCATGAAAGTTTCTTCAAATGCTCGTGTTCCCCACAGCATGTATTCTAATAACTTTAGGTATCCCTTTAAGGTCCAGTGATGAGGATTTAGGGGGATATATTGGCAAAGATGGAGTATAATGGAATGACCCTTATCGCTGACCCAGTATGTGACTGCCAACACATATTAGTAAATTCATATGTAATGCCCAGTTCATTATCATTTGAAAGTGATGTGTTAATAAATTTAAAATAAATTTGTAAGCTGCTTTAAATAAATAAGAGGCACCAACACATTAATTCAACAGAGTTTCATTTCAGGTCTGAATGTCCTTTTGGATTTTGGATTTTTAAAGCACCGTAAAAATAACATTTTAAGAAAATACTCAATTGTTCTCCTGTATTATCAAGCAATCAAAATAGATGTTTAGGTTATGTTTTATCACATATGTTTGGCACTGATCGCCACCTGTATGCCAGTATCTGGCCCAACAATGACCAAAAGGGGTTTTGTGGGTATTCCTAAGGGTCCAGTGTGCTGGATTTACAGTAGGGGGTTATATTGTCAGAAATGTAATATAATAAGTATGTTTTCTTTAGCGTATAATTATCTAAAAATAAGAATTGTTGCATTTTTGTTGTTTCTACAGAAGCCTTGAAGGGACAAAAAAAAAAAAAAACAACACAGATTTTACAGTGTGAAACTGCTTTATTCTGTGTTTAACCGGTTTAAATCACCTGGTCCTTTGAGAGGAAGAGACCTCTGTGGATAATTCGGTCTTTGGTAAAAACCTCCTGAACAATGAACACTGAAGGAATTCTGACCGGGAGAAGCTTCAGCTGGACCTTTAACTTTCTGTCCATTGCCATGTTTGATAAACATTGTTGAGTGATGTAATCGTCTGTCCATACAAGAGCAGCTTGACAAAATTCTCACAGGATATCATGGTGAACAGACCTCCTGTCAAAATGAATGATTAGTTTAATTTCACCAAAATCATTCAGTCACGTTTTAAATACTTAAGAGCATGATTTCTGGTCTTGCTGGGGATGTAGTCATAATGCCAACGTTTATCTCAGGGTGTAGCTGACAATATGGAGGTGAACCTGAAAAGCTGCGTCTGAGATGTCCTAACATGGCCACCGTACATACAGATAATAAACCCTTTTGATTTAGCTAACATCATGACCTCATCTCTGGTGCGACTCCACAGTAGAAGAGGCCTGAGGCCAGAGACAGCTGACAGATCACACAGGTCCTGCCTCAGTAACAGAGATCACACTATGATTCACACCCTGCGGCCATTTTCATGTAACCTACTCTCAGAAGCACTCCTGAAGGAAGGTGGTACCTCCCTCACAAATCTTTCAGGTGTTGCCAAATGGGAAGCCAGTGAGGGAGTATGCCATTGTTGCTGCACTATCGATCCCCTACTGGCAGTGACAAGAACTGCAGCTCTGAAAGAATTTAACTGCAAATAAATTGGAAGAAAACAGAGGAAAAACAACCTCATAACAACTTTGGGAAACAGTCTGACAGGGATTTTTTGCCTGGTGTCCTCAAACTCAGCTGATGATTCAAATAAAGTGGTTAATATTGTTAAATATAACTATTCAGCATGACTTCAGGCTCTGTCTTTGGAGATAAATTTGGAGACACGAAGGAATCATGAGATCTGTTTTGGAGCTTTGTTTTCATTAATCAGCTGTAACTTGACAAATGTTTAGTATTTCCACATGATTTTGATCAGAAACTCAGGAGTTACTGTCACATTTCATTTATTAATATCTATTCACAGATAGAAAAATTGATGATGCTGCTCTGGGCATGGCAACAATGGTCTGATATTAACTTAAGACATTCCTGGTTCCCAGAGGATGAATGTTTTTCTCACCATCTCAAGGCTGATATTTGTGGTTTTGAGAGAAATGTCTCAACAGTTATTGGACGGGTTGTCATGAGATTTGGATCAGACATTCATGATCCGCTCAGGATGAGTTGTAATAACTCAGGTGACTAACTTTTGGTTGTATTGCCATCATCAGGTCAAAAGTACAGCCTCACAGAGCCGCTGTAGACCTTTTAAGGCCAAAACACACCAGCAGCAAACGCCACGTGTCAATAAATGTACAACCCCACACCGGTGGTGGCTAGACACGCGTTGGCTCTCCTGGATGCACCAACCTCAGTCACTTCACGCCACTGTCCACATCACTTCCAGCTTTAGCGCCTCTGCTTATAGATACTGGCTCCCATAGCAGCTCTTATTCTCTGCTCCTGTGGCAGCTCGACTCCTCTCCTCACCACTGATGTATAAAGAGAGCTCTGTAGCTGTTGCTGTGTCTCGTGTGTGACGGAGAATGGATGAGGAGAGACTAGCTGTTGAGGTTGAGAAATATCCCGAGCTAAATGACCCACAGTCTCGTCATAAAGACCATGACCAAAAAGATACTGCCTGGAGAGTCGCAGATCTGCTCCTCAGGTGAGGAATCAAGTTTAGTTATGAGCTGTGCAAACATGATTTTCAGCTAATGCAGAGGGGGAGAAAAAAACACATCTCTCAGTAAAAGTAGTAATAACTTTGCCAGGTCGTCTATGGACAAGCTGCAGCGTGACACGTCCAGTGTGTGCTTGATTTGTGTCACATGACGCGCCATGACACGGTGGCGCCGATGTGTTTTCAGCTTTAGTCTTGTTTCATTTTCTTTCTTTCATCAAAGCATCCATCTGAATTTCAAAAACTTCAAAAATTAGCAAAGAATCAGCAGTTTATTCAAATGTCACCATAATGACATACAGGTGTGATCAAATAATAAACAAAAAACTGGTTTGAAAATGTAATCTGATGTGGTTCAGACTATCAGCTATCATTGATGGAGCCTCTACGGCCTCTTTGCACCTTTTGAATCTTTGTTTAATCAGTTCCTTCTGTTACCCTCTGCAGGATCTAGACCTCCAGCTCCTTATGGCTGTGTATGATGAGAACATCCTGAAGAATCCTTTCTACTTGGCGTTGGAGAAGCAGAGACCGGACCTCTGCAGCCGAGTGGCAGAGCTCCACGGCATCGTGAGTCACACCTGTTACCTCCTGTTAGTTGTTAAAGCCAGCCTGTCTGTGTGTCACAACAACAGAAGAACATGATGATGGATGATCTGACATGATCACAATTTAAATTTTTGAGGAAATTGCTGCCTGGAAATCCAGTTTAAAAAGTGGTGTCCTGAAGGGGAGGTGTCCACAATGTTAATTTCATTTATTTTATTTATAAGGACAACACACACATTAATCATTTCTGTAAGGGTGCCAGTGTTAGCCAGCTCGCTACTTCTCAACTGCAGTCCTTTGGCAAGATGTTTTAAAACCTATTAAATGGTAAAACTCACAGAACAAAGACAGCAGGACACCATAAAGACAACAATAGAAGACAGGCCATACAAAGCAACAAGAAACAGCAGAACCTCAGTACAATGCAACAGCAACAACAAAAACAAACAGCATTTTAACACAAATAGTCCTGCAAGCAACATGAAGCAACAACACACAGCGGAGCATCACATGCAGAGCAGCAATACACAGTAAACATAGATAACATACAACAGTCATTACACAGATCTTAAAGGGCCAGTGTGTAATATTTGGCATGGTTTATTGTCAAATCTGAATCTGAATCTGAATATTCTACCCATTAATATGTTTATACAAGTGTATAATCGCTATAAAATAAAATTCGTTTGGTTTTCGTAGCCTTA
>NC_065525.1:40556069-40571411 GCF_006386435.1 Epinephelus moara | reverse complement strand
AGTTCCTCACCTGTATGCTCCGGCTCAAACAGGTATGGCTCTGGATCTGTGTCCGCTACAAGAAACTCTTCAAAATCGCGTTCAAAGTCGTCCATTGCAGCTACTATAGTCCGGAGATATTGCTAGGCTAAATAAACAGCTGAGCTCTGTTTACAGGCTACGCTGTCAGTCAGTGTGAGAGAGTATAAACAGAAAGCATCACTTTAGAATAGAACTATCACTCTTTTTACTGCTGTCTTTTGTGTTCAGCGTTCAATTTGTCAATAAAAGAATGTCGGATCATCATTTCTTTCATTTTATTATTTTTGTAATTTAACAAGCACTTTGTTTGATTTTAGAACAAATTTTAGAACATTTTTATACAACAGAAAATTGAGCACACTTTATCCGTTTCCTGATCACAAGTAATACTGTATATGTGATATTATGGCATATCTTCCTCATATTGTGCAACCCTAATTTGGTGGTGTGAGATCCTGAGCCCAGATCCAAGACCTTGGACAGTGCTGAGCAGTGTCAGATCCAAACGAAAGACCCATCTTTTCTCACTTGCTTTTATTTTATTGTTTTGTCTTGTTTTACTCTGTCTTTATCTTTTTCTGTTGTTTTTATTGTGTTTCTTGTGCTTTAACCGGCGTAATTTGTAAAGAATTTAGGGTTATCATTTGGTATGAAATGTGCCATATAAATAAATTTGCCTTGCCTCGCTGGGCTGTGGACGACTAGTGTCTGGAACTGCTAAATAACGGAAAACAAAAACCAAAAACTAAAAGCTTTACGGTAGAAATGGCAACAGTGTCGTCGTTTTGCCAGCAGAGACTAAAACGTGTGCATGCAAACATGCTGAAATAAATGAGGAAACACTGCAGAGAAAAAAATTCCATAGTGCAATAGAAACTGTGACACTGCAGGTGTAAACAGACCGCAAATATCAAAACTCCACAGCAGCTGATTTCACCTCCTCCTCTCTGGTCTGAGGCTAACCTGCTCTATGTGTTGCGTAGACCTGAATCAGTGCAGGGCCGTGGACTACTGTTTACTGTAAAACCAGAAATCTCTCAAGTTCCTACAGTCTGTTTTTAGCCTCCCAGGATGCATCAGACTCATCACTTGTGTTAAAACGTGTCAGATCAGGAAACAGAGGCGACTCATTTTCAAAATAAAGTGACATGTTAAGCTGTCGGGCAGCTTCCTGTCTTGAGAGCAGATTGCACTTTGACAAAGGGTTGTTTTTTTGTGGTTTAAGCTCTCTCCGCTGCTTCCTTCTCTCTCAGCCCACACTTTCCCCTCAATGCATTTCTCAGTTCATATTAAATCGGGGAAACTGCCAGTATTAGATTAACATTTATTTCAGTTTGTCAGGGGTTCAAAGTGTGATTGCTAAACGAGTTTCCTCAATCAGACGAAAGTTTAAAAGCCCAGCGAGCGAGAAAATGCAAACGCTGGGAAAAGTGACAAATATCAAATGATCTAAACAACTGTATAATCGCTCTCTGGAACATGTTTTAGCTTGTCAGGACGTCTGAAACCTCAGCAGATGAGGATCAGATGTCTGAATGTAGGCCAGCAGCAGCAGCAGCTCTGACTCATCACGACTCCTCTGGAAACTCAGCTGATCTGAACGCTGTCAAAACAGCATCAGCTCCTAATGCGCATTTCACGGCCGACTGCTGACCTGGAAAAGCACTTATACCAGACACAAGACAGTACACACACACTAACCATTGCACAGTACCTCCTGGTTTCACAAACAGTTTCTGGCTTGTGATCATATTTCCACATCCTTAAATCCTTGTGTAGCTCTTACTCAATAAAACGTCAATTTACCACATTAAGTGATGTTTTCCCAGTTTCAAGAGGATGGAGAGAGGTCTGGGTGAAGTGTAAAGAAATGATGTTACATTTCAAACCTGTACTGCCCTTAGGCACAGCCATGCTTTAAGCTAAATGCTAACATCAGGATCAGACAGTTTCCTCTTGTGATATTCTTGTCGTTCCTCGTCTGGACAAAATCAAAACTTCTTGCTGCTCGGTCACATCTCAGCAGCTCAGAGTGAAAACAAATATGAAACATATCAGTATAACTTGATTTAGTTTGGATCAGACTGTTTAAATCAGTGTTGAGTGGTTAAATTGAATGTAGAAGTAAAATGTTTTCTGTCCCACGTCCCTGCAGGTTCTGGTGCCTTGTTGTGGAAGTTTAACCGTCAGCAGCTACTCAGACTCTCAGTTCGACAGCTATGTCCTGCAGCCTGCGGAGGACGGATACCAGACTGTGGATGGAAAGGTTTGTCTAGCTTTACTTATAAACATCAGCTCCATCAGAGACAACTCTGACAGGTGAATACACAAAAGGAGCTGCTAAACCTGCACAAATAAAACAAAAAGAAACTGTAATTCTCGAAGCACCTGCAGAGGGTGAGCTGCACTCTTAACTGTGCTGCCAAGCAAACTGTGTCTCTGAGCTCCTGTGATATTTGCACATATTTAAATGAGGTAATGTGCATTCATTTGACACAAAAGAGACCCCTTTCTATGCAAATGAGCCTCATTACAAAAACAGTCCAATTCACAAAGATCAGCGCTCACAGGAAGTTAAAAGTAAAGTAATTAGAGTGTTTAAAATAACTACTGAGGACACAAAACAGCTTCTACAGAATATTAACGTCCATAAATCACCAGGTCCAGGTGTGATACATCCCAGGATTTTAAAAGAATTGGCGTGTATGATTGCTGAAGCTCTAACAGTATTGATTTAATCAATCATTAGAAGATTCAGTTTTACCCTCTGAATGGAAAGAGGCAGCAGACATGTCTTTCATCAAGGCAGGTGAGCAGCCCAGACCACAACCAAGAGCTGCTGAAGGCTTACTCACCACCACACAGGATTGGCAGATGATGGTTGATCTGGGCAGGCAACTAAAGTAGAGATGTACTGATACCACTTTTTCCTTCCCGATACCGATTCCAATCCCTGAACCTTAGGTATCTGCCGATACCGAGTACCGATCCGATACCAGCACGTAAAATTAAAATGGATGGGATATGAATTGTTTTATGTCTCAACTCCCAAAACTCTATGTAAAATATTAAGAAATAAATACATAATAGTAGAATGAATGCCATAAAACTTAACAATAAAGCCATAAAACTATTATTATTATTATTATTATCCAGTGTTGACACAGATCAAGACACAGGTTAAAGTGCAGCCACACAATTTGGTAAAAAAGACATTTTAAAGGCTGCAGTAGAATGCTTTTTAAACTCCACTCCGTTTGCGTTTCGTTTGCCTGTAGCGTGCGTATGCGTAATGACGTGAGGCATTACGTGGTATCAGATTGGTCATAGGCTGTACTCGCCGATACCCGATACTGTATTTTAGGCAGCATCGGAGGCATTAACGATACTGGTATCATGATCGGTACAACTCTAAACTCAAGTTCCCAGCACACATCACAGTGACATCTTTGCGTCGTGGCATCATCATTCTGTCAGACGCCACTAAACAACTTGCCCTGATAGAGCTGACTGTGCCCTGGAAGAGGCATTTGAAAGGAAGGATGCTAAGTACCAGGGACTGGTGGAGGAATGCAGGTGGAGAGCATGCTGCCATCCAGCAGAAATAGACTGCAGAGAATTTGCCTTCCCAGCCTACACCATGAAGAAATAAGCCATCAGGGCTGCGACAGACGCAGCAGAGAGAGCCTCCAGGTGGCCCTGGCTGGGTCCCCTGGGCGAGGGTGTATGATGTTGCGAGACCCGAAACACCTGATGAATCCAGGATACGTCACTGATGATGCGTCCCAGCAAATAAGAGGCTCCTATTAGGCCCCGTTTCCACCAAACACTTTCGGTATAGCACCTTTGGAAGCAACAGTAACCCTTCAGACATGGTACCTAGACCCTAGCATTCCCACTGCAGACAGTCCTCTTAAATGTGGGCGGGGTTGTTGTCACTCACTGCTCTGTCCAGCACTCGTCGTATTTCCTCATCAGCGGTGACACAGATGGAAGTCTGCACCTGGTTTATCGTCCACAGAACGAGGCTGCACGCCCACATTTTCAGAACAAAATAGAACAGGCTGCAGTGAGAGTCTCTCTCCATGGGATATTTAAAAATAGCAGCTTTGTGCATTTAGTCCTTCTCAGGCAAGCTCAGGGGTTTAGTGTTGCTGTACAAACAAACATTTAAATACTTAATTTTATATAACAGTGATCCTGATGTGGGAGTTCTACTATCGTTATAAATACTGTACTGTAATACTGTGTTTCAGGAGGTCAGGATCCAGGACAGGCAGGTCCTGCTGGGATCTGGCTTCCCGACTCCCTCGTCAGTCCCCATTCTGTTTGAGGAGACCTTCTACAATGATCAGGAGCAGAGCTACAGCATCTTGTGCATCTCCAGGCCTGTCGAGGTCGATCCGAGCCCGGCTGAGGCCGGCCCGCCGCCCCCCTACTGTCTGAAGAGCCTGGAGGATGTCAGGGAGTTCCTCGGCCGCCACGCCCAGAAACTGGACAAATTCATCCACGGCTTCTGTCAGGCCTTCAGAGAGCAGGAGAGGAAGGGACTCCGACACCACATAGTACGACTGATTTAACGTTCCTCCTCTGTCCTCTTCTTCACCATCTTTGACTTCTCTGTTCTCACTTACCAGCAGCAGTTCAAACAAAAACATTTTATTTTTCCTTTAACAGTAATAATAACCTGAAGAATAATTAAAGTTGATTTTAGAAGATGAAATATTTTAAGCTTCTCTGCAGTCCTGACGATCCTCCTCTCCTCTCTCCTCTCAGGACTCTGTGAACGGTCTTTACACTAAATGTCTTCAGTGTCTGCTGAGAGACTCTCGCCTGGTGAGTAGACCCTGACCTGCAGGACCTACTGATGGAGATAACCCGAGCTGTGAGCTTAGAGATGTAGACTGGGTCTCAATTTTTAAGATTCTTTGAAAATAAATGCTTACACTGAATGACCTAACTGGTCGTTGAGCAATGTACCACTTTAAAGAATCTGAGAAATATTGTAGTTTCTCATTATCCACTTGTGTTGGTCAGTAGAAAAACTTCCATTTAGTAAAACTGGGCTTCATTGACAAAAATAATGTGTCCACAAGCTAATGTGATAATATCACATGAACCTTCTTCAGCAAATGGAGAATTGCAAACGTCCAATATGACTTTTTCTGTATAAATAATAGCAGTCACACATTGACGGTCCAGTGTGTAAGATTTACGGGGACATATTGGCAGAAATGGAATATAATACAATAAGTATGTTTTCTTTAGTGTATAATCACCTGAGAGTAAGACTCGGCAGTGCTGATCAAATATGAATCAAGATTCTGTCACTTCACTTGCTATTTCTCACCTCAGATGTTTTCAGAATCATATTTAGTGACTGTTCAGCTGTAAAATGTGAAAGTTTGTGACCTGGCTGCCGTGTTGGAAACTAAGCCCCGCCCACCGGCAGGACCAACTTTCTCGTGTTACAGCTAAACAATACAACTTAACATGTGAACTTTGGTTCTGCAGTACGTGCCTCAGTCTGCATACTGGACACTTTGGTACAAATACACAATAGTTACAGCTTTAGTTGAGATGGACTTGAAAAATTTGCGAACCTGTCCTTTAACTCCCCTGTTTGTTCTTGTCAGCAGCCTGAACATGATTTGCATCACAAATAAATGGATGTTTGAACTTGTCACACAGTTGTCCATCATGTGCTGGAGTTTCATGTCAGAACATGTTCTGTGAGCTTTGGTATTGTGTCAAACTTTATCGCTTATTACGCTAGTATTTGTTGGACAACTTGCTGATGATAAACCTGGAAATTCATTTTGCAGTTTTGTGCTGTGTCTCAAATTGCATACTTCCATTAGTACACTTCTATGTAGTATACTATGTGCACTATGTACTTATTGGCGTAGTGCGTAAATTTCGACAGGGTAGTGTCTCAAACCAAACACGGCACTTACCGGAAATGACGGCCCCAAATTAGCTAGTTAGCAAACTAGCATTAGCATTCGCGTTATCGTTCGCGGTACCAAATCATTACAGACTGCTGAATTAACCCAATAAACTTACTGCTGGCTTATACCCGCCAACAGTATAGTGGTGCTTAGTGCAAAAAACACATGTATTTGTACAATGCAGTGATGTTCACGGTCGCACAGTCCTCGGCCGCCATTTCCAGTTTGAAAAGTGGTCCCTCCCCTTCCCCTACGTAGCCAAGATGGCGACCATTGAGGGCGAGAAGTGTCCATAGTTCCACACTCAACTTCTTGACTGTTTTGAGTGCACCATCTGGGTACTCATAGCGCACTGCATTGTTCCATAATTCTCAGTGTGAATGCACTGACACTCAAAATATTAAGTGTAAGTACAGAAGTACGTGATTTGAGACACAGCATTGGTCTCTGTGTGTCTGGTCTTGTTTGAGGAGGAGCAGTCTCAGGTTCTCTAGAGGCCTTCATGAGCTGTGAATCCTTGAATCACGGCACAAACATGTAGATCAGTAATAACACTGCAGGACACAGGATGTCTTGTTAGGCTCTGCGGAGTCTAATAAGATCCTCTGCGTGCTTCTCTTGTCTCAATTTTCTGCCTAATCACAGTAACAGGAGGAGCTGTTGCATCACATCCTAAACGGTGACTAAGACATTCGCTGCTCTGATGAATGTGTTGTTTTTCTACAGAAACTTCTGGCGAAGCAGGAGCTTCAGATGACTCTTCTCAAACAGGCGGTAGAGGTAACATCACTACGATCATTACAGATCAGCTTCACTGTCTCTAGTTTCAGTAAAGACGTGTTCATGGATTAAAGTTGAAGTTTGTTTCTGAGGCACATCACATGGAAATGGATCCCACTAACAGAGGACATAAATATATCCATGTAAACACAGCTGAAAATGAAGCCATTGACTTTGATTATGTGCAGTCCAACAGACTCACATAATCAAAGTCCTTTGCTAATAAAACTGATGCTAGTGTTAAATTGTGAGTTTGCTTTCGCACAGCTGTAAACTAAAATGATTCTTTTTTTCTTCTTATCCTAGATGTATGTTCATCATGGTATCCATGATTTAATTTTTAACTTTGTGGGAACGCTTGAAGCCAGCCAGGTATGTTTGCTCTCACTGTTCTGTCACACTGATGGGTGAATTTACAAAGACTGAAGCTGTTGAAAGCACCATGAATTGTGCATCACTTGCAGCCGGTCTCTGGTCTGATTCACAGAAGATATTTCTCTCATGATATTAACAGCACAAACACGCTCATGCAGTGTTACAGCTGAGGGGATTTTACCCTTTTTGTGTCTGATTGTAATTATCTATGTAGCAAAATATAAAAGTTGTGATGGAGAGAAAAGAAATAAAACAGTGAACTCCAGAGCTGCTTTCTGCCTAAAGAAGTGTTTCATACTTATCTGTATGGACAGATGACACTGGGGGTTAGTGACTGTTGTGACAACCTACTGTAAAGCTCAGGGACTTAATGCTGTTGGACATTATAGCACATTTCTAGAAAGCGCTCAGACTTTTAAAACACTCTTGGACAGTGTGGAACATCTCAAACTGAGGGCAGATTTGAAAGTTAAACGAAGTGCCCTTTCTTTATTTTGTTGTCTCTCATTGGTTTTGCCACAATGAAAGTTTCCCATTAATGACTGAAAGTTTCCCATTAATGACTGAAAGATGCAGTGGAAACAGATGTGGCTGTACTTGTGTGTGTCAGTGATGTGTCACAGAGCTGATCTCATGTCTGTTCTGCTGCTCATCAACAGGACGCTGCCTTCAACAAAATCACCAGGAGTCTGCAGGACCTGCAGCAGAAAGAGCTGGGAGTCAAAGCTGACTTCAGGTCAGTTCAGCATGAGGCACCTGATGGTTGATGCGTTGTCTGTTTATGATCCACTGACTGGACTAGTGTCGGCCATTATGGAAGTGAAAAGGTCAAAGTGAGATAACAGATAAGGAGGAGTTTCCTTTATGTTTTTGCTGATGTTGGGTTGTGTGGTGCTGCACTGGTGCATTCAAGAATACTCAGACGTCTGAGAACTTATATGCATCTGCCACAAAGAACTGCACTGATGAGCCATATGGTTAAAAAATCAAATCCAGAAAACTTTTTCTTGAGTGATGATGTTAAATTGGTATTTTTTTCCATCACAAAGTTCTCTGTCAGTGTTGAATGACCAGCTGAAGGCGCACCTGTGTAGTAATGGTGCTATGTCATAAGCATCTTGATATGCCACACCTGTCAGGTAGATCCTGATCCCCAACATGGATTTTTAACAAATTTGCAACTAAAATTTGAGAGAAATAAATCTTTTTGTGTGCATAAAAACTCTACACTTGTGAAAAATGGGAGCAAAAACAAAAGAGTTGCATTTTTATTTTTGTTGAGTGTATCTTTGATCTGTAACCTGCTGCTTCTGTCGTGTTTCTGCAGTATAAACTTGTCTCGGGCAAAGAGAGAGCTGAGTCAGCTCAACCAGCAGACCTCCCCCCTCCTCAAACTGCTCTGCCTGCGGAGAGTCACCCTGACCGCCACCCAGACCCCGAGAGGCACTGGTATGCACCGTCTGTCTGTCTGTCTGTCTGTCTGTGTGTGTGTGAATATATATTTGTTTATTAAATCTCTCTCGGGATCAGAAAATGAATATTATAAAAATATAAATACTAACCGCCGTGAGTGATGTTTCGCTTATAAATACGGTTGAATTTAGTTTGTTGAGCCAAATTAATCTGAAGGCTTGAACTTCACTTTCACCACAACATACACCTCTTAACACTCTTATCACATTTATAAGATAAAATTTACTTTTTTTTTATATATTATTTTTTATTGATGATAATAAAAAAAATTCCCCCCAAAACCCTATCAAAGCAAACACACACACACACACACACACACACACACACACACACACACGAAAGAGGGATCTTGACACCTAAATTCAACATAGTAAAGAGTTAATAACACAAAAACACACAGCAATACATATCATCCATGTATGATTGTCAGACATAGCTCATCTCAAGAGTACGCAGGAACAAGTAAACTATAAAGGACGAAGGGGAAACATCCACATGCACTCACTGAGTCCAGATATGGGAATAGGGAATGGAATTCTTCCTCGAAATAGGATAGAAATGGTTGCCAGACTTTATAATATTTATGGGTAGTCCCCCGGGTGGTGTGTTTAAGCTGCTCAAGTTTAAGATGGGACATCACCTCCTCCACCCAACGCTTATGAGAAGGACGTGTAGCCTTCTTCCAACTAAGGAGTATCAGACGTCTAGCAAGTGGGGTGGAGAATGCTATAGCCCCACCCTGGTGCTTTGTTATCGACGTCTCCTGAGGGACTACCCCAAATAATGCAGTCAATGGGTTGGGACCGATAACCTTATATATGAAAATGTATAAAATATACCTGTCCAAAACAGAGTCAGTTTAGGGCACAACCAAAACATGATGTGACTGAGGCTAGCTGGGTCCTGTCTGCATCTAATGCAAGTCGGGTCTAAACCAGGGTAGAGTTTGATAGATGTAACCTGTGCAGAACCTTAAACTGCAGCAACCCATGCCTAATAAATATTGATGAGGAGTGTACCAATGTAATTGCTGCCTGCCAGTTTATATCTGATATGGTAGTTCTTAGTTCTTCCTCCCACTGCCTCGCTAAATGGTTAAGTGATATGGATGCAACCCTCTGGATATTATCATGTAATACAGACACCAGACCTCTGTCAACTGGATCCATACTCAAACATTCATCTATCCATGTACTCTGGGGGGTAGTTTGAGAGAAGTGTGTTTTAGCATAACTCCGTACATTTAGATATCTAAAGAAATCTGACTGGGGGATATTAAAATGCTTCTTTAGCTGTTCAAAAGAAATGAAATGCCCTTCCTTAAAAAAAAGTCCTTCACACACTCAGTCCCTCTCCTATGCCACAATTGAAAAGATGAATCTGTGAGAGATGGAGCAAAACTGATGTTTGCTAGAATACAAAACATGAATCCTAAACTGAGACCATGTCTTCAGACAGCCAGAAACGATTGGGTCGTTCGTCCAATAGCGTTTGCTTTGGGGAACAAATTAAAGAGCGAAGTGAAACAGGATTACTCGAATACTGCGCCATTCGACACCAAACTGGAGAGTCATCATCTGATACATCAGAGACCCAGAACATCAGCTTGTGGATGTATGTTTCTGTAAATCTAATCGTTCTTAATTCAGCTGCAAATAAAATCACATGCAAGTTCAGAAGTGTGAAAGTGAAACTTGCCTGCTTCTCTTTTTCTCTATTTCTATCTTCTGTTCTTGTCACACATTTATGTATGATGTGATTTATGTATATGTGAAGTATGTGTGTGATGAAGGGCACATCAGAGACAAAGTGTGACTTGTATACAAACTCAACTGTATTTATTTATATAGCACCTTTTAATACAAACCTGCCCCCAAAGTGCTTCACATAAATACAATAAAGACATAACATTTTGTATGACCAGAATTTATAACGACAATAAAATGCTAAAAATCAGTAAATATATAAAATAAACACAAAGGATAAAAATGATGTTTACTCCAAATGAAAAGCCAGATTGAAGGTTAGTAATTCAGCCGGTCACCTCACTGTACTGGCACACTGAACTCTCCGTGATCTCCTCTCACTGTCTGTAATCAGATCAGCACGCAGGACAATACCTGCTCTGTCAGCCTCTTATGAGTTTGTACAGTTTGCTTTAGAAATCTAAGCTTATCGGCCCACAACAGCCGCCGCTGTCAGCCTGCAGAGTGGTACGATCCGCTCCTAATTAATGTTTGTCAAGCGCCCAATTTAATCATTTAGTTTGGACAGAGGGAGAGTGTAGGGCAGCGTCAGGACTTCATGTCTTTGTGTGTGTGCTGTCAGTGTTTCACTTAACTGAGTGTGTGTGTGTCTCTGCAGTCAGTATCGAGGCTGTGTGTGCAGATGACCTACTCTCTGTCATCCTCTATCTGCTGGTGAAGACGGAAATTCCCAACTGGTGAGCAGGGGGGGGGGGGCGACCTCTGACCTTGTGGGTTGTGTTCAGGAAACAAAGAAGCTGATTCCTGGAGTAAACGTCCAGTGGTGTCAATCTGTCATCGGTCATGTGGAGGGAACTGAAAGAGGACGACACAGAAAGTGAAAACTAAGCAGACATGAGAGCAGCTTAACATAGGCAGAGTGGTAGTTTGAGCTAAATGCTAACACATCTTAGCTCTAAACCAGGACACATTCGTTGACCTGATGATGACGCTAGAGTAACTGCATGTCATCACAATCCATCCAGCAGCCGTTGAGATATTTCACTGAAAACCACAAATGTGAACCACATGGTGATGCTAGATAAAATGTCAGAGGATCACTAAAGTCAGGAGGATTCATTGTCTGAGAAACGGTGACACTCTGTACAACATTTCCTCTTCATCCAATAGTTGTTGAGATATTATAGTCCAGATCAAAGTAGTGGATTGATAAACATTGCTATCTATAGAGCCATGGTTAAAAACAAGGGCCACACTGTTGTCTCATCACCTGTCACAGAGTTTGTGCTGTTAATTCTGCATTCACAGTAATCATCAGCCAAGACAATGACACTGTTTTTAACCGTAAATAGGGAGTTATAGGAAGTCTAAATAAGATACTGTGTCTGCATTTGAGTAGAGGTACAATACAAACTCTGTGCACTTGCATCATGGATATGATGGCAGTGTCGGCCTGTCTGTTCCAGTGTCAAGATCAAGACCAAGAGCAGACCAGAGCGAGGCTCGCGCTGCACGACACACTTAGAATAAAATAAAAATGCTGTTTGACACTGCCTTCATCAGTCTGACTGACAGAAGATATTTACTGAACTAAAATATTTTTCCCGTCAGCGCTACAGGAAGAAATCAACAGTGTTTGTATCGCTCGACAAAATGACATTTTTTTTAACAGAAAAAAAGTGTCACTTTACACTTTGCTTTCATGTTGCACACCTGTGATCGATAACGTTAGTGTTGTCAACATGCATTTAGCGTCTCTGTCAAAAGAAGCAGCCATCTGTCAGCTGCAGCTTCTGCAGAGCTGAGAGGACAGCAGCCGGTCAAACTGCCTTCACCAGTCTGACTGACAGCATACATTTACTGAACATAAATATTTTTCATTTCAGCGCTGTAGGAGAAGAAATCAACAGTGTTTGTATTTACTGATTCACTGATTTAATTTCCCTGCCCTGTCGCGAGTGAGGCATTCTGCCGCTCACACACAGACTGGGGGCGAAGTGATCAAAAGCTATAGGGTTAAGTTAAAAACACATATAGTGCAGGATATTTGTTTGATTTAAACAGATGTCTCTGCAGATTATGCTTCTCTTAACACGCAGAAATACCCGGGCTACAAAAAAACGCAGGTCTCTGGTCACCATGGAGATGACTGAAACCTTTTGCCAAAGCATAAATGGAAAACACCGCGCTGCTCTTTTATTTCTGTCAAGTGACACTCATCAAAAGTGTCAATGCCCAACTGTAAATCAGGCTTAAGAAGTTGAAATGTTGTGGTCTTGACAGGTCTTGAAATTAAATCCCGAGTCCTCTTTGTCTGAGACTGAGTGGAGATTAGGTAAGAATGAGGTCAAGCCAGATACGAGTACTTTAAAAAGTGGTCTTGAGACTGGCTTTGAGACCAAGACGGATCTCCTGTACTTCAGCAGTGATGTGTTCAATACTTTGGTTCAGACTAAAAAATCTCAACAACCTCTGCATGAATTGGCATTAAGTTTTGTACAAATGTCTCGTCTGACTCAGACACTCAAGTTCCCCTCGGCTGAATTGTAATAACGTTGGTGATCCTCTGTCTTTTCATCCAGTGCCACCATCAAGTCAACACTTGAAATTGCCCAGTACTTCATTCGATTTTCGTCTATCTAATTTTCTTCACAGTGAGCACTACAGCGTCACTGATTCCCCTCAGCAGCTTGTTTGAAAAAATTCCAGGTTCAGAAACACCTTTAGATGAAATTGATTTATATATTTGTGCCTTCAACATCAGCATAAAGACATGACTGATAAATAATGTGCAAAAACGGAGCAAAAATGCTCGACAGAAGCGTCTTACATCTGCCATAGCTTCCTTCAATAGATTTGACCTGCTTGATTTTGGAAAATCATCCTGCACGAGTCACTTGTGTGTGATTATAGCATTTATTAAATTGCTCTAATGGCTCTATTTTTGGTAGAAAATTTGGGTATTGAGGTGATAATGTGTGCAGTCTTTGATTTCAACACATTCACATACAACACCAAGCTGTTGCTCTGTAGCCTCGGTGTGACTTCACATCACTATAGAGCAATGACCTGGTGAAGATACTGCACAAGGTAAAACATAATAAACCAAATCTCATGGTTCCTGGTCTGCAGAACCTCAGTGTTACCTCTTCAATATCTGTATGTGGTCCTTTGAGCCATTGATCTGATAAACAGTGACGACTGCTGCAGGAAATGTTTTCCAGCTGTGAAGGTGGTTAATCGTGTCATTTTGTCCTCAGGATGGCCAACCTGAGCTACATCCGGAACTTCTGCTTCAGCCACTCCAGCAAAGATGAACTCAGCTACTGTCTGAGCACTTTCGAGGCCGCAGTGGAATACATCAACCTGGGGAAGCTGCAGGACTCACACTCTGTGAGTCACACACAACAGGACTTTTATTCCAGTTATCCCTGTGTTGTTTCCCAGCAGCGTTTGATGGTAATGAAGCTCGTCCGTGTATTCTTTTTTGTGTCCGCTCAGGGCTCGGGTGAGCTGAATGACAAGGCGTTGTTCAAGGAGAGGATGAGTCTGCTGTTTCAGAGCGCTGCCACGCCCATCCACTGTCTGTTTGAGGTGAGCTCAGGAAACAAATTAAAACAGACTGACTCAATATTTAGAGTGCAGCTGCACTAATGTGGTTCAATGATTATAATAAACTTTATTTATACAGCACCACTCATACGAGAAATGCAGAAAGTGCTTTACAATAAGGGCATTATAAGCACTGAGCGCTTTACATGGAAATAGACATAAAATAGACAAGGCAATTCAATCATGGAAATAGACATAAAATAGACAAGGCAATTCAATACACCACGTTCCAAATTATTATGCAAATTGTATTTAAGTGTCATAAAGATTAAATTTTTTGTTTTTCAATTAAACNGAAAATCAGAGAAAAATATCATTTGCATAATAATTTGGAACGCGGTGTATGAAAGGATATTTCATTTAAAAGTGTTGCTGATTTGAGATCCTATTAATTGAAATCACACAGTATTACTCCTTGTGTCATCTTGTAGGCCTTCTGACGTCATTAACAATCAGAGCCTATAATTCCCAACGGGCACAGACTTGCCAACAGACACTGATAAACCGAAAGTGTTTTCTCAAGAGTTAACCTCACCGCGGGTATTGTCTGTGCCGGGTATGGCCCACAGCTGCCCCAGAATCAACTACCACTCAGCTGTGGCACTGTGGATCAAATAGAACTCACCACAGTCTCTTTCCATCAAAACCACCACCCACTAATCATAGCAAAACCATAAAAAAAAAACAAATCACAGAAAGTCATAAAATCATAGAATTGTAAAACTATAATTCATAAAATCAAATAAGATTTTAAAAGAGTTGCAGCAGCGTGAAGCTTAAAAAGAAAGAGTTTCAGACCTGTATTAGGAAAGTCAGAGCGAGTTAAAGGCTGAAGTGAACAGATACGCTTTTAGCTTTCTTTAATAATAATCAAGGTCAGTTACACTTTTCAGGACTGAGAAACAAATGCAAGACAGTATTCTCCCTGGTCGTGCGACACTATGGGTAATTGACTAAATGGAAGTTTGAATCATTTAAAGGTTCTGTATGTAACTTTATTAAGGCCCTGACGCACCAAGCTGATGGTCGGCCGTCGACCAAAGTCGGGCCGTCGGTGAGCGTCTGTCGGCCTAGTTTTTGTGGTGTGTCCCACACCGTCGGCACTTCGGCGTCGGCGGTGGCGGCTTTTCGGCCAATTGAGCATGTTGAATCGGTGGCGGAGCTAGTCGGTGAAAGAGATTACTCTGATTGGCTGTTTAGGTTTTATTCCCCCTTCCAATTGTTTGGATTCAAACGGAGAGCCGGGGCTAGCTGGGAGGCTGGCGGAGCGTTAGCCGCAGCATGACGGAGGGAAGCACAGCTAGTTAGCCTCTGCTAGCTTCCCAGCTAGCCCCGGCTCTCCGTTTGGATCCAACCGGAGCACCGAGCCCTGGTTTGTTATTCAGGTTAAAGTGGGAAGAAGCAGCGGTTTTATCGGGCAGCTG
>NC_065525.1:40548760-40555722 GCF_006386435.1 Epinephelus moara | reverse complement strand
ACTAGCCTGTGGAATAACCGCAGGTACCAGCCCTGGAAATTAACCTGACTCCTGTCTGACTGCTGAGCGTGGCCACTTCCTGTGTCTGTCCTTTCAAATTAAAGTCACACATGGTCCAGTCATATAGGTTTTGATTTATTTTGACAAGGCGCAGCTCCTGATAGAGTTTTACTTTTTTTTTCTGTGACTAAGCGACCAAAGAAATCTTGCCGACTAATGACCTTTCTGGTTGACTAACGTTTAGTCGACTATTAGGGGGCAGCCCTAAACATTATACATGTATTAATCATTTGTTATTTGTGTTTCTGTGATACCGCCTGGGCGCTGTGACACCCAGCAGTTTGCACTGGCTGAATTTGACAGAGAGAACTTAAAATTCTTTCTCTTTTGAGTCCAAAACTATTTCAGATGTCAGTAATGTATCTGGTGTCTGAATGATGCTGTGTATATCTCTGTTGCAGTAGTTACTATTGAAGGAAAGAAGAAAAACATCAATATAACAGCTGATTCATAACTTTCCAACAGTTCTGTATAAGTCTACACACATGCAATCACACAAACACACTAGTGTTTTTTCTATTGATTTACAGAAATGATCATTTTCACAAATTATGAACCAGTTTGGAATTTGACCCGACAAAGCTCCGCCCATTTGCTGACTCACCCGAGAAAAAAAACAGTAAACTGGATGTTTTTACGCCTCACTGAGTCAGTACACACACACACACACACACACACACACACACACTGAAGGACGGACGATAGGATTTACCTTCAAACCAAAACAACCACTTCACTGAGAGAGTTCAGCTACAGGAGGGAATACTGGAATATGACCACTTCAACCAGCTGCTGACTGCACACACTGAACCAGAGTTTTACAAGAAAACAAAGACTCAAGGTGAAAGTAACTTTCAGGGAACAGGGAGTGGCTGAGCTGTCTGTCTGCTGTGTGTCAGCTTCACTCAGAGACTAAATGGCTTCAAGATTAGAGGAAGATTTCTGCTGTTCTGTCTGTCAGGACATCTTTAAAGATCCTGTCATCCTGTCATGTAGCCACAGCTTCTGTAAAGACTGTCTGCAGAGCTGGTGGAGAGAGAAACCAACACGGGAGTGTCCAGTTTGTAAGAGAAGACATTCAAAGGAAAAACTACCTCCTAACTTTGCTTTAAAGAACCTTTGTGAGAGTTTCTTACAGGAGAGAGATCAGAAAGCCTCAGAGGCTCTCTGCAGTCTGCACTCTGAGAAACTCAAACTCTTCTGTCTGGACCATCAGCAGCCGGTGTGTGTCGTCTGCAGAGATTCAGATAAACACACCAACCACACATTCATACCCATCGATGAAGCTGCACCACAACACAGGAAGGAACTTCAGGAAACTCTGGAGCCCTTAAAGAAGAAGTTAAAGGATTTTGAACAGGTTAAAGTGAAGTGTGATCAAACAGCAGAACACATTCAGGTCCAGGCCCGACGCACAGAGAGGCAGATTAAGGAGCAGTTTAAGAAGCTTCACCAGTTTCTAGAGGAGGAAGAGGAGGCCAGGGTGGCTGCACTGAGGGAGGAAGAGGAGCAGAAGAGTCAAGTGATGAAGGAGAAGATGGAGGCTCTGAGCAGAGAGATAGCAGCTCTTTCAGACACAGTCAGAGCCACAGAGGACGAGCTGAGAGCTGAAGACGTCTCATTCCTGCTCAACTACAAGGCTGCAGTGAACAGAGTCCAGCAGCGCCCCCTGCTGGATGATCCACAGCTGCCCTCAGGAGCTCTGATACACGAGGCCAAACACCTGGGCAACCTGACCTTCAACATCTGGAACAAGATGAGGAACGTGGTCTCCTACACTCCTGTGATTCTGGACCCAAACACTGCTGGTACAAGACTCATCCTGTCTGAAGATCTGACCAGTGTGACTCTGGGTGAGGAGAAACAGCAGCTTCCTGATAATCCAGAGAGGTTTGATGGTTACTACTGGTCTGTCCTGGGCTCCAAGGGCTTTAACTCAGGGACTCACAGCTGGGATGTCGAAGTTGGAGACAGTAAACGTTGGTCACTGGGTGTGTCAGCAGAGTCTGTCCAGAGGAAGGGACCCATACAGTCTGGATTATGGACAGTATGTCTCAGTTATGGTGAATACTCAGCTCTCTCCCCATCAGATCCACCCACTGGTCTCAGTGTGCAGAAGAAGCTCCAGAGGATCAGAGTGATTTTGGACCGGGACAGAGGAATGCTCTCGTTCTTTGATCCTGATAGTGACACACACATACACACCTTCACACACACTTTCACTGAGAGACTGTTTCCATACATTAACACTATGGATAAAGTGAAGATTTTACCCGTGAAGGTCTTTGTGACTGTAGAACTACATAAATGACTATGAGGAACATCAATCAGTTCATGTTTTCAAGTCACACTGGCTTTTCTTCTCTGAGACTTTGAAGAACATGTGACTTTGTTGTCCTGATGTTGGCTGTCATGGTGGAGAGGGTGACCATTGTAAAAACAACTAAGAAAACGTTTGCGATTAAAAAAAGAAAAAACAACTTTTTATTTGATGTGATGAAACAGGCATGCAGGACATTTACTGTGTCAATAGTTTTACCGGTAACAATTAATAGTTTTAATCCAGAAAAAAAGCGGATGTATTAATTTCCAAAAAGGTGCATGAGTCGCTTGCTTTGCCATTTTGACCGCAATAAAGTACAGCATTAATTTAATTAGTGGAGATATTTTGCTTGTAGAAACATTCTCAGTGTTGTAAGTTCGTAACTTCATGCAAAACTCACACAGTTAATGTAGGTGAAGCATTTTTGTTCCCTTGTTACTATAAAATAAAATCTGAAGGTTTGGTTTTTCTACAAGTGTAATGTCTATTTTGTGGTGTTCATGGTAAAAAGAAAAAAATTCATAATCCTCTGACTCCGCTTGCTATATTTTTTGAAGGGTTAATTGCAAGCAGACAACCAATTACCAAACAAAAAAAGAATATATCACAGTATATACTGATTTTGGCCACCACCTTGGTTAAAGCGTGTGTGTGCGCATGGGGGGCTCCCAGATGTAGCGTCTTTTGTGCGCACAGACCCATTACTTTCAATGTAGATGCACGTCATGCGCGCTCACAACCCAAAGCAACGCTGTGGCGAGGCGCATTCGGTGCGACGCACTTGTTTTTTCATCTGGCACACAGCTCCATGGACCTGCTTCTCCCTCCAGTGTTGTGTCAGATCTTGGTTCCCCCTCGGGCGAAGGAAGCCCGTGTGTGGAAAGACGGATGTAGAATGTGTGTTATAAAAGAGAAACACACATTTCAGGACTGCTGACTTGTATCATCAGAACAGACATGTCTTGTGATTTTCAGCCTCCTTTCATATTTAATAGAGGGGGGGCAATACCTGACAGTAATGTTCTCAGCTGTCAGGATGTGCCTCCTGTAAAGGGTAAATATAATCAAGACTGAAAATCACAGACATGTCTGTTCTGATTATACAAGTCAGCAGTGTAAAGCTCAAGCATGTGGGGGCCTCCATTCATATTTAATAGAGGGGGGACCGTATCTAAAAGTACATCTGTCAAGACGCCCCCTGCCACAGGCCTTTGCCACCTTGGTCTCGAAAACCCCAGGGAAGACCCCGAGATAGAAAGACTATTGGGGGTTTACAGCAGTTTAAACAGCAACTTAAGACCTTCTTTCCTCATTACTCTTTTCAAACAGTGTGTACCCTATTAAGTTTTCTTAAACTATTTTACATCGTGAAAAAGGGATGTTTAACAAAGGTATACGTTATTAAATTGGGAGACATTCCAGTACATTGTTTTTAACTTGGTTTGGAGACCAGGCATTCTTCAAGAGGTCTTTAAATGACCACTTGCTTTTTAATAACCAGCATTTACTTGTATTTCTACTTTCAATACTTATCGTAAAATTGCTTTTGATACTTAAGTACAGTAAATATCAGATACTTTAAAGTATAATATTCTAATTGGTGACTTTAACTTCTACTGAAGTCATTTTCAGGTAAGATATCTGTACTTTTACTGAAGTTTGGCTTCCAGGTACTTCATCCAACGTATTTCCTTATCTAGAGAAATGGCGGCATGGCAGTATGCTGATTGCAGATAGCAGGCAAGCGCCTGTCAGTTTATAATTATTCAAATTCACCAACATAGGCACAGTGGTAAGAACAAAATCAGCCCTGGCTCATGTGCCATAAATTAGATGGTAATTTTGTGTGTGCTCTTATTTTATGCGCAGAGTAAGAACACTTCTACGCACTTATTATTCAATGAGGTCCAGTGACATTTGGTGTTCTGGGGAGCCTCGATGTTTCTTAGTACAACATTCTGTGGTCCTGCAGTTGATTCAAGGGTTTCAATTCACAATAGATAAGAATAAATGAATGAATATAAGATTATTGTATTAATTTCTCCCATGATGTGTGTATACGTGTATGTGTGTGTTGTAGCACATCGCAAATGGAAATGAAGGGGAGGTGGAACGTCTGCTGAGTGAAGGAGAGATCAACGAGGACGTCAGGATGTGTCATCCCCTCTGCTCCTGTGACCTTTGTGACCTCCAGCTGTCTGGGTCAGCACACACACACACACACACACACACACACACACACACACAGGAAAGATAAACATCAATGAAGCCACTTTGAGTCACGTTTTACTGGAAATGACACAAAGACGTCATGTTTTTGCCCAGAAAGTCCCTCTAGTTTTCTTTTCTTGTCTACTCGAGTTCATTTCCCCTTTTTTCCTTTTTTATGTTGCACCAGAGCTCATCGAATCAGGAACAAAAAGCTGTTTTGCGCTTTCACTTCCCACTCAAACCAATACACACACACACACACACACACACACACACACACACACATAGTACACAGCTTTTAATTTGTGAAATTCAGAGCAGTTTGTGCTGAACTTCTCGTGGCTGTAAAATGTTCAGAGACATCTACAGTGGCCCAGAGGGGACATGAGTCAGATTTACAGATAATACTTGACATCACGTCGAGGAAACTGTGAGATAGGTGTGATTTTACAGCATTTTAAGATCATTTAAATTTTTTAAATCTTTAATAAGTTCCCTCAACCACTCATTCCTGTAGCTGAGATCAGTTTTCTGCCCCCTCGACTGAGCAATGCTCTCGAATTAAACTTTCCAACCATTAATTACTACTGTAAAGGCCCGAACATACTCGGGCGTACTATTAGCGGAGCGGACTTCGCGAGGAATGTCCGCAGTCATTCGGGCTTTCATAGTCGAGCGCACTTCCGCGTTGTAGTTTCTTGTAAAAATGTCCGTGA
The DNA here is from genome assembly GCF_006386435.1 of Epinephelus moara. Classification (NCBI taxonomy): domain Eukaryota; kingdom Metazoa; phylum Chordata; class Actinopteri; order Perciformes; family Serranidae; genus Epinephelus; species Epinephelus moara. Next base: position 40,550,412 of record NC_065525.1, on the reverse strand, counting down.
AAAATCCCCGCGATGTGAAAAATACATGCTGAGCAGTCACTGGTGCACGGAGCGGAGTCTGCGCGGTCGTAAAATCTGGGCTTTGCGCGCACAGGGCTTGCGGACGTCCGCTTTGAGTCCGCGCGGACCTCCGCGGAGTCCGTAACGCTCGAGTATGTTCGGGCCTTAAGGCAGTGATAGAAAGTATCTAAGTATGTTTATTCAAGTACTGTACTTACGTACAATTTAAAGGTACTTGTACGTTACTCGAGCATTTCCGTTTTCTCCTCTGTTATACTGCTACTCCACTACATCTCAGCGGGAAACATTGTGCTTTTGACTGCACTACATTTACTTAATGACTTTGCAGTTTCAGAATAATATTAAAGTGATATAATATTACGGATAAAGATAAAACGTGAAAAATGAGCTCCACATTTACCAGCTGCAAAATTAAAGTGATGAACAGATTAATATATGGTAGTTCAACATGGCTGTCTCCGCAGACGAGGACCCACTCACTGTGTAGATATAAACGGCTGATTTTAAGGTAACGAAAACACAATGATTCTTATTTTCAGGTGATTATACAGTAAAGAAAACATACTTATTATTATTATATTCCATTTCTGCCCATATATCCCCCTGAATTATACACACTGGACTTTTAAGTAAAATGGTGAATGCAAGAATTTTCCTTGTGACAGAGTATTTCCACACTGTGGCATTTTTCTTAAGTGAAAGTTCTGAGCACTTCTTCCACCGCTGCTGTGACCTAACCTTGGTTGCTTACTTCCTGTTGTAGGCGGTTGAACGACCCATCCATCGTGACACCATTCTCCAGAGACGACAGAGGTTACACTCCGCTGCATGTCGCTGCCATCTGTGGTGAGCAGCTGTTAACGCACACACACAAAACATCAGATTCTTTCAGGATAATTTTAACCATAATTTACGTGCGTGTGTTTGTGTGTGCGGCAGGTCAGGCCCAGCTGATCGACCTGCTGGTGTCGAAAGGAGCGCCGGTCAACGCCACAGACTACCACGCCCTCACACCGCTGCACCTGGCCTGCCAGCGGGGATACCAGGGAGTCACGGTAAAAACACACACTCTTGCAATACAGTATCTGACTGTGTGTGTGATCAATGATACAGCACTTCATTTAAGAGAATGACTTGATGCAGCTGAAATCCATGAATTACAATACAGTTACTAAATTACAAAACAAAGAGATCTTAAGAAAGATAAATAAAGATATTTGCAGATTAATTAAGATTACAGTAACAGAAAACAAAGGCAACGATACCATGTAATACAAACAGAATACATTAAACTTAATCGTTAATGTCGTCTCTGTCCTCCAGCTGCTGCTGCTGCACTACAAGGCCAACACGGACGCTCAGGACAACAACGGAAACACGCCACTTCACCTCGCCTGCATGTATGGACACGAGGATGTGAGTCAAAAAATCAAATTTTTAACTCGATGTTAAACAATTTTCAGCCCAGATCCTGTTTTATCTTACTATTTTATGATGAAAACTCTGTCTGTGTGTGTGTGTGTGTGTGTGTGTGTGTGTGTGTGTGTCTGTTCCATGTTTTTCTCCTCACTGACTTGGTCAATCCATGTGAAATTTGGCACAGTGGTAGAGGGTCATGGGAGGATGCCAAT
>NC_065525.1:40542160-40548621 GCF_006386435.1 Epinephelus moara | reverse complement strand
CCATATGGATTTTTACTAAACTTGGTAGATATGTAGAACAGGACGCCTCAAGGTGACTGGAGAAATTTAACTCTAATTGGCAACTGGGTGGCGCTATAACAACAGAAAAATGCTTAAAAATGGCTAAAATGTGACCGATCGCTGTGGCTCCCCCTGTGGACCAATGTTGGTTTCTAATTTTTGGGATGACTAAGTCATGGTATGGTGGTATGCTGCTGCAACAAGGGCTAGCCGCACCTTTCCCATGTGAACTACCAGTGCGCCCCACTTTTAGGTCAATACAACATATAAACACTTTAACTATCTGCCTTTCAACGTGGTACCTCAACTACTAATGTACAGTTTTAGCCCACTAACTATTCCACTATTGGCATTGGTACTACCGTACTTTCAATAAAGCAATGGTACTATCAAATTCACAAAAACTCTGTCTGAATACATTGCTCTTCTTAATGGGTTCATTGCTCTTCTTAATCTGCAATTTCCTATGACCTGTATCCCAAACACACACCATGTGAAACTGTACGTGGGCAACTGTGCACTCAGTGGGTATGGACTAGTTATTATTAATTATTTAGTTCAGAGGTTCCAAACCCTTTTTGCTAATGTCCCGTTAAAGATGTACTCTTAAATAATAATTAAGATATATTTTCTTAAAAATGTATAGACTCAAGCAGAAGTAAACCCTCTCAGTCATTACTTAGAGTATGACCCATTAGAAGCGGGAAGCGACCACCAGATGCTGGACTGTAAGCAGCCGTCATCCAAGAGGAAGCTATGAAAACTGCAGACACAATGCAGGAAAAAAACACAAAATGCCCAGCGGCCAAAGCTTGTTCCAAAACAAGAGTTAATGTGAGATCAATCTGGAAATCCATCGGTTTAAAGAAAAAAAAAAAGAAAAAAAAGGTGTTTTGTTTTTTTTTACTTCCTCTACAATGTAAATTGCAGAATCTGTCTTGAGAGATCAATGTGAGCTTGGCTTTCACTTTTCACTCTTTTTTTGCTTTTTGTAATTATTATCTTCCCCAGTAAGGTCTGTAAGCATTGGATTAGGCCCTGTTTAGACGACAACGGTTTCTCTAAAAATGGAAGTCTGTCCTTTGCATTTTAAAAAACTTCTGCGTTTATATGACGACGTTATTGAAACGATCCCTGTTCACACGGAGCCGCAAAATCTACTGGAAACGCTGTAGTATGTACGCCAGGCCAATGGGTGGCAGTGTAAATTTGCAAAGCAACACCACGGCATGACGCCATGCGCCTTCCTCTACAACACGGTGATTACAAACCAAAACAAAGAAGACACAATGGCGAAAGCATGCACAGATAACTTTGTCTGGATGGACGACGAGGTGGAGTTGCTACAGTAACAGATTTACACTTCACTTCAAATCAACAGGATGAGCAGCACAAAAAGAGCTCAGCATTGTTGTTGTGAGGGTCGACTTTCTCGCGCATGCCTAGTGACTGGAACCGCAATGCGCATGTGCAAAAAGTCTCCTTTTTCAGAGGAACTGCATATTGCAAGTTTACATGACAACGGAGATGCTGCCGTTTCCAAAAAATTGCTTTCTGGAACCCGTTTTCAAAACGTTGCGTTTTCAGGCACCCACCAAAACGGCGCTGTCGTGTAAACGATCGGCCAAAACACGACTAAAGTTCACCGTTTTCAGCTGAAATCGTTGTCGTATAAACAGGGCCTTAATCTTCAAATAGACATCATCAAAAAATAAAATATTTGCCAGTTGCAGATTTCTCAGTGAGAGGGTTTCCTGCCCCCCCCCTTTTTATTTATTTATTTATTTTTTTTAACATCATCATCTCCACCAGGCATAAACCAAGAGGGGATCATTCCTTCAGTTCATTGTTTGTATCTGTCTGTCTGCAGCTAATCTCACATACTACAGGAACCATCAGCCTAATATTTTTGTGCACATTCATGACTGTATGCTTCAGGATCCCCTGTGGTTGCAGTGATTCATAATTGTTAAAAAAAAAACTGTTTTGCTGACTGTTTTATACTGTCACTGACTTCTGACTTCTCACTCCGCAAAGTTTTCTGTTAACCGGCTCAGCTAAAAACAACAAGCCAAACCGTCTGTTGCAGATCCAAGTTAGGAACTTTACATGTTGACATGATGAAAAACTCAACAATTTTAGCTATTTTCACCGCCATCTTAACTGAAAGGGAGTCAGGAGGGACATTTTACCAGGTGCAGCTGCTTCCTGGTGTGTTGTGTTTGCTGCATGGCGCCATACCACACCAGGAGCGTTTTTATTTTTTACTTTAATATACGAAGCAGTTAATCAAGAAATGCAGAATGTAATGGACATGTTAATGGATAATGAAGGTTGATAATAAATGGTGGTGGTCCCACTGTGTGCTGTGTGTCAGTGTGTGAAGGCGTTGGTGTACTACGACGTCCAAGCTTGCCGCCTGGACCTGCAGAACGATAAAGGCGACACAGCGCTGCACATGGCGGCCCGCTGGGGCTACGAGGGAATCATCCAGGTGCTGCTGGAGAATGGAGCAAACACGGACATCCTCAACAAGAACAAAGACTCCCCGCTGCAGTGTGCTCTCAACTCCAAGGTCAGCAACACACACAGGGAATAAAATGTTCTGAGAATATTAGTGTTCAGTGTTGAGCCTCAAAAGGAGGCAGCAGGCAGGTTTTCACTCTGCAGGAGCTCCATACAGTTTAAGCTCTTAGAAACAGAAAGCTCATCTTAATATTCAGTATAATATATCATTTTGAACAATTCTGGTTCTCTTTGCTGAGGCTGACTCAGGTGTGTTAAAATTACACATGTTCAAGCTCCTCTGTCTGGATTTATTTCCTATTTTTTCCTGACTCTAAAGCAGTTTTACAGGTTTAACACTCAAAATGATGAACTTTGGAATCCACCAGTCTTTGTTAACAGCTCATAAAAACCTTGTTAACACAGAAGAGACCAGTTAGAAAATGAACTGGCTCACGTGTTGGTGTGCAGCGACCTGAGGTTAAATCGATCTGTTCTCACATTGTCCTCTTCTCTCTGACCGGAAGTGTTTCCTTCTTTCTCCTGCTTTATTTGGTGTGGATGCTTCAGCAAACAACAAACTCCAGAGGATCAGAGGTCAGGTCTGCTGTCACAGCAGCCTTGGTCCGACTGGAGCCGATGTTATTCCTGGGCTTAGAGGAGCGCTTCTTCGTGTGTCTGCCACCATTTTTTCTGTCAGACGTCTGTGTACTGACAGGTGCAGGTGTAACACGTGTCTCTCCTCTATACTCAGCAAACTCTCGCCGGAGGTCAAAAAAGTCTCTGAGCTCTGCCTTCACCTTTTCTTGGGTGGGACAAACTGCTGAGCACTCACCTTCAACCTCCGACTGAGAGCATTGCTCAGCCTCCTCAACCTCAACCGCCTCCTGTGACATGCAGTCAGATGAAGCCAAGTCCTGTCCCAAATCCTCAACAAACTCCAGAGGATCAGAGGTCAGGTCTGCTGTCTCAGCAGCCTTGGTCCTACTGGAGCGGATCTTATTCCTGGGTCTTGCTCCAAAACAGCGCTCCCAGGAGCACTTGAATGCAGGCTTCACGTGTAAGCAAATACAATGATAACGACTGATGATAAATAAATAAATAAATAGCAGCAATAAATAAATAAATAGAAATACAGTGATAACACATAACACAGGTGCAGGTATAGCATGTGTTTCTCCTCTATCCTCAGCAAACTCTCGCTGGAGGTCAAAAAAGACTCTCAGCTCTGCCTCCATCTTTTGTTGGGTGGGACAAACCGCTGAGCACTCACCTTCAACCTCCGACTGAGAGCATTCCTCAGCCTCCTCAGCCTCCCACCTTTGGACTGACTGCATCAGGGCTTCAGTATCATGATAAGCCCTTTCCACAATCTCTGTGTGTTCTTTAGAGAGGACAAATGTCTCCCCCTGCTGCACTGTACAGCACCACTGGGGGTCAAAAAACCCTCTTCAGATCATCCCTCAGCATCTCCCTGTAGGAGCCAGCCTCTGAGGGTGTACCTCTGGCCAAATTGGTTTTAGCCCGTTCCTCTGCCTGCCACCTGCTGAATGCCTGCATCATCTCAGTAACAAACTGAAATGAGCAGTCCCAGGAGTCACATAGCAGTTAGCAGTGAGCTCATAGGTCCAGGTTGATATTCACACACACACACACACACACACACACACACACACACAGGACTGAAGACATTTTACAAACAAAACTAGACCACCTGCTGCCCTGATCCCGTTTTGACTCAATTTGCACAAAGCAAGACATCCTATGTTTTTGAACTGGAATGCTTATGAATTGAAGGTGAGCCTCGGCTCAATCTCTGTGAAGTTAACTGTCTATATTCCATTGGTATTATTCAACTTATCAATGATATTCATACCAACTGGACCCATTTCCACTCTTTCAACTAACTGAGCAGAGCGTTAGGTGAAGCTCAGCTCACATCCCAGCTCCATCAGCTGATCTCAAGTAGCCCGATCAGCTGATGGATAGAGGGGAGTCTGTCTTCACTAGGGCTGTAGTCTCCTGGTCTACCAGTCGATTATTTGGTCGATATGCTCCCGTCCAACCAAATTCTCAGTGGTTGAATAATCGCCGTGTTCAGCAGCTCTCCAGGATTGATCCATTATTTCCTGCGGCGGGGGGACAGGCTAAGTTACCTGTGAAAATGGGGACGTTGTTGACAGAAAGTTGAACTTGCCCACCCTCACGCTCAGCGTCACGGTGACGCAGACCTCCTGTCTGTTTCTGTAAGCTGAAACCATTTCACTCTGTGGAAACGAAGCTTGTATTTACTTGAACTAAAAGCAATTTCAAGGACTACCTTTAAATATTTGAAGTTAATCATTAAAGAATAAATCACCTGGAAAGCTGGCGCTGCTCCACATAATTTAAAAGGTAATGTAGCGTCTGTCAGGACGTGTGGGGAGGATGACGCAGTTATTCGGCAAACCACCATTTATTACGGAACAGTAGAGGTTACTGTTGGCCGTAACCACGCCAAAACAACCAACAAACAAAAACTTTCATTAACTGTAACTCAAACTGTGCACTGCTGCTCTCTCCTCCAGCTCGCTCATACACACACCAGCACGCGTCACACACTCACACAGCCCTCATTCCCGTCACACTCGCACCCTGCTCCCCTACCTATACTCATTCAATCCCAAACATGCCATTAACTCACAGAACATTGACATTATAACCGAACATTTATTGCAGGGTCGCTACAGTAATTTAGCCTACACAGAGCAGTGGAAATGTCCGTGTAGCTGCAGACGGGTGCGGCTGGATGACGGATGCGTACATGCTGATTCGGGTGCTATCAGAGCCGATCCGCGCATCACTATGGCTTAATAATCAACTCAGTCAATAAAAACAACCCGTCCTGTGTTAGGAGTGTATGTCGCTGTCAGAAAGAAAGAAAAAAATTTTAAAAGATAGAAAAGCAGCGTACACCTCACATATTTATTTCTCACAGTTGCGCACACGTTTGGCTGGCATGCAGAAGCACCGTCTGTGCGTCTGTGTGTCGAGGGTGCGAGCCGCAGCTTCAGCTGCTCAGGTAGAGAGGCTGTGTAGCCCGGTGTGTTTTTTCACTGATTCGGTTCTGCAGGTTCTCTGCTGGTACACTGGAGACGGGGATCAAGCAGTTTGTCTCACTCGGGATAGATTGTGCTTTTTTGGTTCATAGTTTTTGATTGACGTGCGATTTATTTGCGTTTAGAGGGAATTATTTTTACCGGAAAGTACCGGATAACGGAAAGGTGGGCACAGTTATCTATATAAAATACACAGACTAACTAACTAACTAACTGATTGACTAACTAAAAATAGCTTGCACCATTAGCTCCGGTAAGGGAAACCAGCTGACCGGAAGTCATGCACAAAAACACGTAAGTTGATCACTGTTAACTTCCGTGTTTGAAAATAAGGTGAATAAATAAAGTTTGATTTCAACATAACTTTACAGCACTTAACACAGTCCTCCACCGCCTACTAGTGTTTTGGAGTTGTAACTGCAGAGTGACACAGACACACCACCGCAGAAGTAAAAGTAACGTGCAGATTTTTTTTTGCTCACGATTAATCGATTAGTTGAAGATTATGCGCGACTTTAGTCGACCAAGATTTTCTTTGGTTGACGACAGCCCTAGTCTTCACAACCAACTGGCAAATCTCAGTCAGGGCGCCCTATTTAAACTGCTTTAGCATGCCTGCCAATTGATGAGACTTGGTGAAAACTGACAATCTGTGAATGCAAAATTTTATATGTTGAAACTGGTGCATGAAACACTCAAAGTTTAACTCTTCAAACATAAGTTTGGAGGAATGGAGCTCTAAAAGGTTAATTAGTTAGGTCAAAATAGATTGAGAGATGCAACCATGCATTGCATCTTATCTTAGCTTCACAGTCTCAATGCTAACTTAACCACTAA
>NC_065525.1:40537440-40539303 GCF_006386435.1 Epinephelus moara | reverse complement strand
TTACTTTATGAAATACTCAACTTTTGGGGGGAATTTTTTCCCCATTCAAATGGATGGCAGAATGTTCAAATTCATTTAAAGTTATTTCAAGCATGTTCAACTCCTATCTCCTCATTCATACCTTCACATAGAAACTCCATTCAAACCTTGAAATGTCCCACATGTTGTGTACATTGTGGGTTTGATTCAACTTTCAAAACACAATTTAACTTTTTAGAATATTTAAACTTGTTTGAAGCTTGCTTAAAAATGCCCTTTTCAGGTTTTTCACGTATGTGTGTATTGGACAGAATTTTCTGAGCGAGAGTGGAGGACTCAACTGTCAGAGTGCAGAGAGCTTCCTCAATATTTCTCTCCAACTCATTGTCACGCCCACAATTTCTACTCTACATACATCATTTTTGGTCAAAGTGGAGTAAAACTTGTGCTTTTTCAAACACTGTTTCTTCAGAAGCAAACAGACTTATACATTTGTCACATTGAGTCTGAAAGTTAGAGAAACTCCACTAACTGACGCTGTTGAGCTCAGTGTTAAGTGAGACCAGAAATCATTACTACTTCTACTATTACTAGTAGTAGAAGTAGTACTACTTCTACTACTTATACATTTTTTGATTACTTACTACTTCTAAATACCTTTAGCTACAGAAACCATTGAAATGTCATAACGTCTGCTCTGTAAGTCATTAACAGAGGTTTCTGGTAATATGTTTGATTTTTCTGTACTTTCGCTGCTCTAAAAAGATAGGTGCCAGTGGTGTAACTTGTGCAGGCTACAGATTTAGAGAATAGTAGTTTTTTCTTATAAAGTTATGACTTTTAGAGTTTTTTTCCTGTAAAATATTACGCCCTTCTGCAGCTCAATATTAATAGTTTTTATTTTACCTACAGTGGCCCTAATATGGCTTTGTACTTTACTGTATCACTACATGAGCAGTTAAGTTTTTGATAAATGTGGGGACTGACCTACAGAGAGACTTAATAAAAGCTGCTGCAGATTATTAGAGGATAAAAAGACATCAAAGCGTTGTTCACTCCATCTAACCTGACATTGTTTTCATGTTTCGGAGCTCTGTAGTTAATCTGATCGGCTGCTGCTGTTTCCAGGAACTGAAAGTGTTTGAACGGCCGGGTCGTGGGAACACAGTCTGATCTTCTTCAGCTTTCATCCTGCAGAGAACCTGACCTCAGATCACCTGAAATAATTTAATATCACCCTAAAAATATAAAGTGGCTGATTGACGTGTGTGTTTTACCTCCTTGTAGATCCTTGTGTTGTTGCAGTCGAATCAGAACGGACGTCAGCGCAGCGGCAGCGGAGTGGATGTGAGTCTGATCTCCTCTCTTGTTTCAAGTAAACTTGAAGAGTCAGAGGTCACAGGGTCCAGACCTGATGACCACCAGATATTCATGTGACCATAAAATGATCAGCAGCTGCTAGAAATACTGTTTAAGGATAACTGATACTTTTTAAACTTTATTTTCCCATGTTTTTGAGTCGAACTGGTGAATGAGAACAACAGTTTTTGAAACTGGCCCAGTGTTCAGCGAGAGCGCTGCAGGCAGCAGCCACGAAACAGGCTGCAGTGTGACCACTCAGGGGTATTTGTGCACTGTCAGTGTTTGTTTTTGCCACTGACAGGCTCAGATTGTTACTCTCAGTGTCTGATAACATTATGAAAGGATCCCTACAGAGTGAGACCTGTTTGTTAAAGAGTAAGATCCTTTTTGTCTCACAGGAAACAGCCACAAAATCACCAGCAGAAGCTTAAAAACTATTTCTCCTCCTCCTATATCTGTGTACATGAGATGTGACTACTGTGCTCTATGTGTGATGAATGTTTGGTCACCGTTTGATGTATT
>NC_065525.1:40508269-40537191 GCF_006386435.1 Epinephelus moara | reverse complement strand
GCCGACCGTCACAACAACAATGCAGAGCTCTGTTTGTGCTGCTCACCCTGTTGATTTGAAGTGAAGTGTAGATCTGTTACTGTAGCAACTCCACCTCGTCGTCCATCCAGACAAAGTTATCTGTGCATGCTTTCGCCATTGTGTCTTCTTTGTTTTGGTTTGTAATCACCGCGTTGTAGAGGAAGGCGCATGGCGTCATGCCGTGGTGTTGCTTTGCAAATTTACACTGCCAATCATTGGCCTGGCGTGCATACTACAGCGTTTCCAGTAGATTTTACGGCTCCGTGAGAACAGGGATCGTTTCAATAACGTCGTCATATAAACGCAGAAGTTTTTTAAAATGCAAAGGACAGACTTTTCCGTTTTTAGAGAAACCGTCGTTGTCTAAACAGGGCCTCAGAGTAACAATCTGAGCCTGTCAGTGGCAAAAACAAACACTTTTAGTGGATGCAAATTGACAGTGCAAACATGCTGCAGCCCTCGCACTAAATACTGGACCACATTCAAAAACGGTTGTTTCTTTTAGTCACTGAGACACAAAACAGGGAAAATAGGGTCCAGGTAAAGAAAAAATATTGAAGTTAACCTTTAAATCTAGAAATTCTGCAAAAGAAATTTCTCCCTTTGGATAACAAAGTTTTCTACCACTATAACTACTACTTCATCCCAAGGTCCCATTTTTTATCATGTATTTTAGCGGCAAAGCTTGTTAAAGGTTTGCCTAGAAAAAGTTTTGATGTACAAGTGTTTTGTGTGAGTATGAAGGATCTGAATACTTCCTCCATCACTGTTTGTAATAAGTGACTTTTGTTATATAATACAGTAAAAAAGTGGAATGTCAGGATCAGATAGAATAGAAATGGAAATTGTCATTGTACAAGAATACAACAACAAAATTAGGAGCGCTACTGCTGATCAGTGCAAAATAAAGACACAAAAACACCTTCAGCTGACAACACAGGTTCTAAAATAAGAAGCAAAATAAATACATTTTTATTGCACAAGTATAAATGTAATTATTGCTGTAGTATAAATGTAATATTGCAAATATACAGCAGAGCAGCATGTAAACTGAAACAAACCATTTCCTTTTATGAAAAACAAGTTGCTTAGTAATATTTTTAAATGATTTCTAATCTGAAAAACACTCATAAGATACAGACCTTAGATTAATTCTGATTCTGATTTTTTTAATCTAGCATTTATGCAAAAACTGTGTTTGCATATGAAAATGTATTTTTGCACCTGTAGTTGGTTTTGAGTTCAGATTGAGTGGATAAAACCTGCACTGATACATATTTGTTTTTCCTCAGTCTCCCAGTCGCTCCCCTCTGGCCTCAGACTGCAGCAGCCGTCGCTCCTCCATCTCCAGCACCTCCTCTCTGGGCTCCGAGGCCAAACCAGAGGGAGAGCGGGTCCGACACAGAGAGGTAACACACCGCAAAACACCTGATGCACAGAAAAGCAGAAGCAGTTTAGTGAATTACATTTAGCTGTGGCTGTTTCCATGGTGACTGATGCTGTGTGTGTGTTTGTGTGATTGACAGGTGGAGAAGCTGCTGCGTGCCGTGGCAGACGGTGATGTGGAGATGGTGAGAACAAAGTTGAAACAGTCGCATTTTCTCCATCTTAACATCCTGTGGACTCGATAATCAGTGCTGGTTCTGTGTGTGTGTGTGTTCAGGTGCGCTACCTGTTGGAGTGGATGGATGAGGAAGAGGACGAAGGAGAGTTTCGGTCTGAGGCTCTGCTCTGCCACCCACTGTGTCAGTGTCCAACCTGCGCTCCCACTCAGAAGGTAACGTCACAGAGACAAAATCTAAACCAGAGACACCCAGGAGACAGTTTATTAATCTGACACTCTGTGTGTCCTCTGTGTGTGTCCTCTGTGTGTGTCCTCTGTGTGTCCTGTGTGTGTGTCCTCTGTGTGTCCTCTGTGTGTGTCCTCTGTGTGTCCTCTGTGTGTGTCCTCTGTGTTTGTCCTCTGTGTGTGTCCTCTGTGTGTCCTCTGTGTGTGTCCTCTGTGTGTGTCCTCTGTGTGTGTCCTCTGTGTGTCCTGCAGCTGTCAGTCATGCAGGCCGGAACTCTCGGGGTTAACAGCTGTAACATTGACGGTTTCACGCCGCTCCACGTCGCCGCCCTGCACGGACACTCTGCGCTGGCCGCCCTGCTGATCCGCCACGGAGCCAGCGTCAACGCCCGCACCAACCAGAGCGCCACACCGCTTCACCTGGCCAGCCAGACCAGCCACATCCAGGTAGGGGCGAGGTGTACAAATATAAATAGTTAATGAGCAAGTTATAGTCATGAGGAGCGGTAATATTTTCTAACATACATCATCATGTGTGTGTTTCATTGTGTGTGTGGAGAAATTATTAGCAAAAAAAAAGTCATCATCACTTTCTTAGTCATTGTAAGACATGAACGTCTCACAGTATTCGTCATCATGTTGTCTCACTTTTTTAAAGGAGATTAATTATTAAAGAAGTTGTTAATAATAATTACCTCTGTTTTGTTTTTCTAAAACGTAATACAGAATGTTAATAACAATTCAGAAACAGTGCTTTCTGTGGCTGCAGGTTCCCTGATAGAGGTGACAGTGCTGTGTTAACCTCTTGTGTCATGCTAGTGATGAAAATATATTTTTTACAGTGGCTTGTTAATAAGAAGTGGGTCAACAGCAACATGATTTATCTCTACAGTCAGGAACTCTGCTTCAGGCTTTAACAAGGCTCACGGGTGCCATCCTGTGGCAAAAAGGCAGCACTGCAGAAAAAAAGATTTAAAGGGGCATTATCTCATTAGATATGCGCTAATGTGCATATATTTTAGGAAGATAAATCTGAACATCTGATAAAGTCAGGTGCAAAAATTCTTTTTTCATTTTGTTTACATATGAGATGAAAAAAAAATTACAGAGGGATTTAAGGATATCTGCTTTCATTACCTAGAAAATCAAAATATACTGTCCGTAGCCTTAAAAACTGATTTTCACCATATTTTTGGGAATAAAATGTCACTTAAATCAGGGTAGGAATGATTTATTAACAAATCCCTATGTAAATATCTTCAGAATATAGCTAGGTGTATAACTGGAGAGTTTGGTGTACATAGGTGCTACAGAGGCTGAGATGCTCGACTTGGAGTATGACAAAAAACTCATTTTGAGAAAACAGCATTGGCCGTAGTGCCAATCCAGGTGTGTTGTGGGATTTTGTGGTCACCACACATTATTTTTGCATCATTCAACTGGGTTTGTGGAAAAAGTTATGAATGAATTTTAACTGACTGTTTCAGTATGTTGTGTGCACCCATTTCCTAATAAAAAGGGTAAACGCTACTGCAAAATATTTAATTTAATTTAATTTTTTTTTAAATCACAGGGAACCCATTTGTCACCGTTCGGGTGATGAAATTATAAGTGTGTGACATATCACATTGTCTTACATGATTTTCTGTTTAATTATATAACTTATTGGTGCTTTGGTGTCATTTTAAAAAGTTTAAAATTAACTCGAGTTGTTTTGTTAGTAAATATTTCACGAGTAATGATTGGTTGTCAATTGTTATTTGATATTCGTAAATAAAAACAAACATTTATGTTGTGATAAGAGTAATAACACATGGTATAGAGGCTGTTGTGCACGGATATAAATACAAGAGTGCCTTGAGATTTTGGCCCCGGCACAAAAAGTTTGAAAACCACTGCACTAAAGCAACAAATGTGGATTAATCCGCCGCTGAAAATAGTCCCTAACAAATCACTGTTTCCTCCTGTTAGATAAAAACTACAGTAGGCAGCTGTTTTAGGTAATTACTGATGAAACTGTAGATTTGTGTTTTTAAAGATTTACGTCTTCAGTAGGAACCGACAGGCTTGGGACTGAGAGCCACTGACAGGAAGTCAAAAAGTCTTAAGAGATGGACTATCATGTTGGTTTGGGTCATGAGATTATAGGATAACACCAGCCTTAAATGAAACAAGAAAGATTTTTACAGTATATTATTTATAATTTACTCAGAGAAATGAAACTTCATGGTTGTTATGAGTCATACCGACAGTCTGACTGAAATGTTTTGACTGAAGCATAAAACAAATATGCCACTTTATTATAAAATAATCAGCATGTGAAGTGAAGTGTGTTCGTGTCCTCCGTGTGTTTTAGGTGATGAGGTTTCTGCTTGAGTGCAACGCCAAACTGAACAAGAAGGATCACTATGGCAACACACCTCTGATACAGGCCTGTCTCTGTGGAAACCTGGAGACAGTCACCACCTTGTTACAGGTAAACACTGACGCCACTTTCACACGTTCACCACCTGATTTAACATGTTGGACGTATTCAGATCCTTTAATTCAGTAAAAGCTCTGACACCACTCTCTGAAGTGCAGTCTGGGCCGGTTGTACAAAACACCTTAGGTTTTTCCTCAGAGTCCCAGTTAAGGTTTCCTTCATAATAAAACTGGTTGCACAAAACACTCTTAAGTCTTCTCCTCGAGGTTTCCTTAAAATGTGCACTTAACGATTTAAGTATTTCTCATTATCTTGGTCTTGTACTTAAAGAATTGCTTAAAGGGGAAGTTCCATTTTTTACAACCTGGACCTTATTTCTGGCATTACATACGGTTGTTTACTCACCCAGATAAGTTTGATGTCATTAGGTCAGTATAAATGACCCGGATGATGATGACAAGCAACTCTAGCGTTTCATAAAAACATATTGGTGAAATGAACGAGTTTCGCGGCAGATAATGTGTTATTTAGAGCCTCATTGTCGCTGCCCCGATCACTCCAACTATATGGATGTACGCGGCTCTCGCGGATCTAAATATCTTCCGAAGGACTCCAAATGACACCAAACTTACCTGGGTGAGTAAACAACCGTATTTAATGCCAGAAATAAGGTCCAGGTTGTAAAAAATGGAACTTCCCCTTTAAAGTTTGTTTACCGTTGGACCTTATTAGTCAAAGTAAGGACAAAAGAACTACATCTTAACTGCATCATGACTGAGTTGATAGAGATAAATGATTTAAAAAAAAAAGCTTTGCAGGAAGAGTGTTCTGTGACCAGAAGAACCAGATGGACATGGTTAATGATGAGGAAATGATTTTGAGCCATACATTTAACTGGAAGTAAATTTATGATTGTGACTGTCTGGTTTTGGATCACTCACCTTTCCAAAGCTGCACTCTTCTGGTTTCTTTACAAATAATGGTTGCTCTGAGGTTTTATGCAACGGGATCTTTCCAATCAGTGACTGGCAAGGTATTTCATTTGAGCTTAAGTGTCATACTTAAAGAGAAAACGTAGGGTGTTTTGCGCAAGCAGTCCCTACATCCTAAACCTTACTTATGTAAAACTATTATCACCAAAATGTACTGAAAGTGGAAGTATGTTTAGTGCAGTAAAATATTCCCTGTCAGTGTTTTCCTTCTATCTGATGTTTTTGGATTAATGTTCCTGCTGCATGAATGTGTGTGTGTGTGTCATTTTACTGCTGGAGATGTTTCAGGTTGTGCTCATTTTAGCTCCTTTATATACTGTTGGGTAGTTTAATCTACAGCAATGCACCATATATCTCTGTATATGCATTTTCCAGCTGATCTAAGAGGGCTTTTAAAGAGTTTATTTAGCCCTAGAAGGAGGAGAATTTTCTCAACACATATAGGAACACTTCATCCTTCAGTTTATCACAAACATTCATCGTCAACACAGCTTGGAGATACATGGTTTTCACTGGACAGGAATGGGATGATAAACTCTTAAATACCTTAATACCTTAAATTCTCCCTTAAGAAACGTACTCGTCACTTTAACGGCTTAATGAGTTGTGTATCGTGTGTCCATGCAGAGTAACGCGTTGGTGAACGTGGTGAACCTTCAGGGGAACACGGCCCTCCATGAGGCGGTGCGGGGTGGACACCAGGCGCTGGTGGAGATGCTGCTGAGGGGTGGAGCCTCTCCTGGCGTCAGGAACAAGAGGCAGAGGACACCACTTGACTGCGCCTATGAACTGGGTGGCAAGGTGGCGTTACACACACGACGGGACACTGAAGCTTATTTTACTAAACTGTTATGTCTAATTTGTAAAATGTGAACTGTCTTTAGACGAGTTTGTCGCATTTAAGAGGCCAAAAGAAGTGTGTCAGGGCGGACATGAGCTGTCAGATTATTTTATCACTTTGTTATTTTTATAATTTCCGCACTCCTGCCATGGAATCCAGGGAAATGAGCTGCAGTATCATTTTCAAGATCTTTATAGATAGATCTTTTGTGCTGCTGGGGGGAAGATTTGTGTGAAGCATCTATGTTTCCACAGACATGGATGTAAACTGTAAGAGAAACTTGATTGGTGGCGGAGGCACACAACCTCAGGGTGGTAATTCCCTATTTGTTATTCGTCTGAAATGAGTCAGAATCAAACAATTCATAATTAAGAATTGGCAGTGATGAAAATCAGAATAAAAATATGAGCAGTAAAACTAATTTTTAACATTTTCCTCTGCAGAACACGGAGATCCTGAGAGCTCTACAGAAAGCATCTGGACTTTCTCCTGATGCTGAACCAATCAAACTCCTCTCTGTGCCCAAAGGAGCTCTGGGTAATTATATCAGAATTAATTCATTCATGTTGTCCACTCTGCCTCTAAGAGATAAAAGCTTGAAACAAAACAACTAATGCCTGCTGAAATTTCATTTGTTCTTATCAGATGTTTTGTCTTCAAGAGTCACTCCATTAATTTTGTAGCAAAACTCATGTGATCAGACTCTGTCAGTAATTACTGAGGATTTAATTTCCCTCATTGTCGCTGCAGCTCATTCGTTCGTCCAGCGTCTGCGGCTGCAGGATCACGCCAACGGCAGGAAACAGAAGCTGGCTCAGTCCATCAGCAGGTAGCCTCTCAATGAGCTTCAGCTCCCACACAAACCCGTAACAACATTAAAGTCATAGTGTTAACTCTGTTCTTTGATTCAGGATCCAGCAGATGAAGAAAGGATCCTGTGCTCCTCCCTCCAGGTGTTCAACAAACCTGAACCAGGTACACATCTGCACATGCTCACCGTCTGTTTTTAGCCATGCTAACATGCTCATCATCCTCAGAGGAATAATCCAATTGACTCTAGTGATTCCTGACTTTTCCTGTACCCTCTTATCCTTCTTTCTCTTGTAGAAAAATGTGAAAGATTGAGTTGTTTTTTTCCACCTGGATCTGTACACTCTCCTATTTTAACCCAGCACACACAAACCTGCATTTATTTTAACAGGCTTATAATGACTATCGCACATTTTCGCATACTACGTTTTTATGCCTCTGAGCCGGTGATAGCCGTGGCCATAGGTTGTCCGTCAGTCCGTCCCATTCTTGTGAACAGGATTTCTCAAAAAGAATTCCCTCAAATTTGGCACAAATATTCACTTGGACTTCAGGTGGAACTAATTAGATTTTGGTGCTCAAAGGTCAAGGTCACCATGACCTTGCATCCATCTCGCTTTTGTGAAAGCAATATCTCAAAAGCAGCTTGAGGAAATGTCTTCAGATTTGGCACAAATGTCCACTTGGATTTAATGATAAACGTATTAGATTTTGGTGGTCAAAGGTCAAGGTTACTGTGACCTCGTCTGTCTCATTCTTGTGAGTGTAATATCTCAAGAACACCTTGAGGGAATTTCTTAAGATTCTGCACAAATGTTCACTTGGACTTATCAGTGTCTGACAGGATTAAATAATGAAGTGATGACATTTTATATCCAAAAGGTCAAAGGTCAACTACACTGTGACATCATAATGTTCTGCATAAAACACTTTTCTGGCCATTATCTAACATCATAAGTGCTGTATCGTAGGCAACTGGACTTGCTTTAGTCTCTTGAAGACGTTTCACCTCTCATTCAGGAGGCTTCTTCAGTTCTAACAGACTGGTGCGGAGTCACAGGCTTTAAACCCTGTGTAAGTGTGAATCCTTACAGAGTCGTTGAGGTCACATGTGACCTGAGTTTCAGAGTTGTTAAGGTCACATGTGAGTCGTTGACCCACCCTTTGACCACCAGTCCCTCATAAACTAAAGAGGCCTCTTGGATGAGAGGCGAAATGTCTTAAAGAAACTCAAGCAAGTCCAGGTGCCTGTAATGTAGCACTTATGTTTACTATGACCTGGATGTCTGAGAATCGTCACCAACATTATTCAGCCTCATATCTCAGGAACAGAAGGGGAGACATTTTGTTAGATAGTGAATTGTTGACTCTCATCTTTGGTGTCCACCTTGAAACTGTGCTGATTGTATAGATCCTCTGTGCTGCCGGGTTGAAGATGTCTATGAAGCATTCATGTTTTCACAGACATGGATGTAAACTGTAAAAGATACTTGACCGGTTTGTCGAAGCATAAAACTGCGGGACAGTAATTCTAGTTTGTGGAGCTGATTCTTGTGTGCGCACAGTGAGAGCAGAGAAGGAGAGAGAAACATGCTGTTGCCAGAGGAGCAGCTTACTGAGTTTACTCTGAGCAGCAAGTCGCTGAAAGGGTCTGAAAAGTTTTGGGGCTGTTCATAAAATATTCAGGACACCTAGGTCTAACGAAGCCATTGATTCCACATTACTGAACTCCCCTTTTTGTAACTTAACTACTCCTCTGTGGAGCTGAGAGGACGGTCCCTTTCAGCCATGCTTGTTGTTGCTGTGCATAACAGTCTGATGTCATTACGTCAACAAGTTGGAATATTGCCATTCACAATATGAATATTTTTATCATATCAGAAAATTATACCGGTGTCATTGTGAACAATAATTATTGTGAACATACACCCCTTTCCTCTACATAACAGCATGAAACTTTCCTGTTCTGCTAAGTTCAATAAAGTTGTAAAAATATGACCTTTCAACTGGCACCACCCTCAAGACAAACAATTTTTACTTGTTTTAGACTTGTTGCTGCTTTCTTTGTTTTTTGTGGCGTTTGCAGCCATCTTCATCCCAGTCTTTATGGTCTGAGTTTGATTTTTGTTCCCAGGGGAATCCAGACAGGAGGAGAATGAGGCGAGGGGAGACAGTGGAGGTCAGCAGCCCCTCTGCAAGCTTTGACGTCAGGCCTGGGCTGAGAGAGCAGCGGCCCCTGGGTCGCTGTCACACCCTGGACTCAGGAGAACACACACTGGAGCCGCCGGTGCCCACACACACTCCCAACACGACGGAATACACTCCACATGAGGGTAATCAGACAGATGACACACACACTGAGAACACAGCAGGTGTTCAGATGTCCAGGGACGACTCAAAGGCCGAAACCAGTGAAACACAGTCCGCTGATGAGGGCAGCACCGGCAGTGAGATCTCTCCATCATCTGCCTCTAATGCACCGACTCAGGCTGATGATCCGTCTGAACCCAGTCCCACACACACCTCAACCACTTCCTCTGCTTCACATGACGGCACCGAGCCGCATGACACCAACAACCTCTGCCCTCTGAACAGTGAGCCGGAGTTACCTGACGATCAGAGTCGCACTGACACGGAGGCTTTGCAGTCAGAAAGCAAGGACGCAGACTCCAGCCCAACCTGCCCCGCTGACCTCCACCCCACAGCCCCGACTGATGGAGGCGAACAGAGAGACGCTAACCAAACACCAGAGGGGAGCGCAGAGTCGGATCATTGAGGCTGCGCTTGAAACCGAGATGTTGGTGAGGAATCGTTCAGATAGATTATAGAGGAGCACAAAACAGACTTTTGGTTCCCTCGATGTAACACCAAAAATGAAAACAGGAAGCACACAGTTTCAGATCAGATGTGACAATGACTCTGTGACAAAGCTGATTTAAACTGTCGACGGAGAAAGTGCGCAGTTAAGTCACAGTTCTGGGGCCGACTTTGACTCCTACCAGTTGAAAACAGTTCTTTCAACAGTTTTAATTCTACAGAAACAATGCAGTAATAGAAAGTTGTAAGTGGTCAAAAGGGTCGGTTCACCCAACTTACAGAACAATGTATTTTCTCCCTTATCTCTAGTGGTATCTGACCATGCAGATGGGTTTGGTTTGGGGGTTAGGGTTGAACGTGAGTTGGGACGCTGCCCAGCTTTGGTGCAGTGGAGATATATCAGCCGTGGAATTTAATTTAATACCTTCATGTAAATTTCAGTTAACCAACTTACCAAAAGGAGAGAGAGAAGGAAATATAAAATGTGCAAATATGGGGAGCAAAGGAGAGGAAGGTGTGCATATGGACAGAAGGAGAGGTGAAATAAACAACTTTTATTTTGTGATTATTGGATGACTCAGCAGTGATGTTTGTGCAACACTGCAGACTGGAGTCTCTGTGACTTAAAAGGTTTAAGGTTTAAAGGTAAAGGTTCGAAGTGGGGTTGTATGAGGTGCTAATCCATAGTCAGGAAATTACCTACGGTAGATGGTGGTCAGCACGACCACAGTCTGGAGAAACAGGCAAATTCCTGCTGTGGCCAAGGGCAGCCGCAAAACATATTCTAGCCACTTAAAAATCAGTTTAAGTGTACGCCATATTTAGAATATTTTACCACTTTACCTTCTTGTGACTCCTTTGACAAAAACAGTAAAGCTTTGTTCATAGTAGTGTGAGACAGTATGGCGCAGGCCTCCCGAGCACGTATAGAGGCATTAATGCTCACACATTGTTTGCTGCAATAGGTGGCGTACAAAGGAAGTACTCTGTGGACAAGCAAGACGTCAACAAGTCTTCACAGAAAACGTTACCGGAGAAGCAGGCTGCCTGGCAACAGCAGTGAACACCAATGTACTGCCAAACATTGCATTTGTGTACTGCCATTATAACTGTTGCCTGCCTCCAAGTGGAAATTATTAGTCACAAAAATTCTGAGGTGCACATTCAAGCGCTGTGTCAGCTTTCGGAGCTTTCGCATGCAGACCCTGCGACAGTTTTATCTCTCCATACACTGGAGTTGCTAGTCTACCACTGCCTCGATCTGTTATTTTGTTTGCGTCGTTGTGTGATTTTGGTGAATCCGAACTAACTCTTTAAAACACCAAAGTAAAAACCAACCATAGAACCCACACAGCTGTGTCTGCAGGGGCAGGTCAGTGAGAAAATGTGTGTGTAATTTGGGTGTACTGACCCTTTAAAGTCACAATGAAATGTTAAAATGTAGGTTTCTGTGGTGCGTGACTCTCTTAAAGGTAACGTCGTCTCATAGCGTCCACAAATCCCTAAATTCCCTCCTGGTCACTGTTGATGTGTTGAAATGTGATATAGCTCTGAGTTAACTGTCAAAATAAAATCTCAAGAGAGAGAGAGAGCTTGGGAGAAATTTAGGGAGTTGTTCTAAGGTCCACTGAAATCTTTTTGGGGCTTACGACAGCATCTTATTTTCAGGTGACTGCAAAACTTTTTCTTTTTCTTCTGTTAGATTGTATATTTTGGAAACTTTTACTTCCTGCGGAGCAGCGCATCTTTAATCGTTAAACTAACTGTTGATCAGTTGATGTACAGAAAAAACCATTTTGCACATTTCTGCCTCTGTTAATAAATCAAACCTTTCTTTTCCTGTACTAACTGATTGATTCACAGGCATGTTTGTTAACTAGTAGAACAGAGTATCAATGAAACACATCAAATGACAAATTGCACCCAAATTACCCAAAACAACTAGAAACATAAAAAAAAATAACAAATTAGGGATTAAAGTGAACATTTAGGTTGAAAGGTCATTTCCTGCTTTGTGTCTCGTCTGAAATCTACTAAAATATCATTTCACTGTGACTTTAAACGATCAGACGTTGTTGGTGATGTTAACAGACTTTCTCCCAGTTGAATTTCTCCAGTCTGAAGAGGTCATCTGTCTATGGAAGCCTATTTCTGCCAAAAAAGATACCGTATTCCATTATAATGACAAATGACTTGTCAAAAAAAGTGACATAGTATCACAAAATAATGGCAAAGTAACTCAAATACCTTAGAAACTTACTCAAATCAATAACTGTAATGACATAGTATCTCAAAACAATGAGAAACTTTCTCAAAAATAATGACTTGGTAGCACAAATTCATGAGAAACTTCAAATTGATGACTTAGTATCTCGGAAAAATGAGAAACATTTTCAAAATAATGAGAACGTTTCTTAAAGTCATGACTAACTTATCTCAGAAAAATGACTTAATATTTAAATCTAATGACTTAGTATTTAGAAACCTTCTCAAATTTATTACAGCCCCCTCATCATTTATGCTCAAGAAAAGCAAAAAATAAATAAATAAATAAATAAAAAAAAATTAAGGAAATAATACATAATTAAATTAGTTTGGGAATAAAAATGTGGAAAATAATAATTGAATAAATTATTAAATGAAAAATGAATACATACATTTGAAATAAATAAAAAATAAATGCAGATTAAATAAATAATTTCTAAAAAAAATTATAAAAATAAATGACAAAGTAAATAAATAGGGGTATAAATACAAAGGTATTTGGAGGCTGGTCAGCGGTGATGTGAAAGGAACGACTTATGTTGAAATAATATTTTAGTATCTGAAAATAAAGTTTCTCATTGTTTCCATATATTAAGTCATTATTTTAAGATACTATTTTAAGGACATTTCTCATCATGATTTACAGGATCTTTTCATCACAAGTTTAAATCATGTATTTTTCTTACTGGCCGAAATGGGCTTCTGTATCGGCCTCAGCAGCTGCTGTGTCTCCTCCTCCTTCTCCTCCTCTTCCTCGTTTCACCTGAGTTTGAAGCACTTTCTTCTTCTAGCCTTCACAAAAAGAAAAAGGGATGCAAACTGACTGTTATTATTAGTTTGTATGATGATATATGTGTCTTCAGTTTTGTTTTAAGCCTCTGGACTGTAGCTCTGATCCGACCGCCAGACTTCACCTGAGGAACGTGTTGTTTTACTTGAATAACTAGACGCTGTTAAAAATAGATTTACAGTTTGGTTGGTTTGCTTGTTTTCCCCGTTTAACATCACTTACATTTTTATCAGGATCATTTTATTTTAACCCTTGTTGATGGCAGTGTGTTGTGTGTTCAGAGAGTTTCTGCTCCTCCTGAATGATAGACTGTGTTTTCTCCACAGACGTAGAGCAGCTTAAAGGATCACACAGCTGGGTTTTATGTTTTTATTCTGTTGACTGCAAATCTTATGTTTTACATCACTGGCAACAATGTCAAAATCATACCAGCATGTTTTATATTTATTTTTTATTTTATAGACTTGAAACTTGCTGCAGATAGATGAGTTTATTATTGTTTGTGAGAGTTATATTACCACTGCATTTTGATGGAGTTCAAGAGCCATTTACACATACTGTATACATTTGTTTATTTAAATTAACCAGGAACGTGCTTTACTGAGATCCAAATTCTCTTTTACAGTAGTGTCCACTCCGGCAGCACACAGAACACATAGGTTACAAAATATGATAAAACATAGACCTAGGATTGTTTTAATTAATGTATTAAAAGATAAAAAATAACTGGCAGATTAATTGAAAATGAAAATGTTTTTTTAGTTGCCCGCTCTCCTTAATGTCCTTAATATATTGCATATAAGTTAATTAATATCATCATTTCACATGATTTTGCACTTGCCATTTTATTAAATGATATTGAACAATATCAGCAAAGATTCTGCATTTGTATAATTTAACGGGCTATTTTTGATTTTTAATTTTAATCTCATCCAAGTTTCAAGTCTCTGCAAGAAAGTACGGAGGATGGAAGCTGCAAAAATCAAAAATAAATAACTGAATTACTTGATAAATAAATGATCTAATCTTAATCAGAGTGGAAGCAAGGTATGTAGAGTTGATCTGTGCACTCTGATGTCAACCAAGAGACAGAAAGTTGACCCCATGACAGCGCCCTCATTTGCATAATTAAAAAGAAATGCATAAAGAAATCTATGAAGAACGTAACATAAATAAATTAGTTAGGGGATATATATTGGGGAAACATTTAAAGGGAAATAATAATTAAAATTTTTAATTTAAAAATGAATGCACACATTTAAAATGAATAAAAAATGAATGCAAATTAATGAGAAACCTCAAATTAGTGACTTAGTATCTCAAGACGATGAGAATATTCCTCAAATTCAAAACTTAAAACATGAGAGTTTCTTAAAATAAAACAGTTAGAAACTTTCTCAAAAATAATGACTTAGTATCAGACATTAATGAGAAACTTCAAATTAATGACTTGGTATCTTGAAATAATGTAAAAATTTCTTAAAATGGTGACTTACTTGTGTCAAAATAATGACTTAGTATTTTAAAGTAATGATGAACTTTCTCAAATTAATAACAGCCCCCTCATCATTTATGCTCAAGAAAAGCATAAAAACATTCATGAGGAAAATAATACAAAAATAAATTAGTTAGGGGATATAAATAGGAGGAAATACAAAAGGAAAATAATACATAAATAAATTATTAAATTTAAAAATACATACATTTAAAATGAATGAAAAATAAATGCAAATTAAATAAATCATTTTAAAAAATAAATCTAAAAAATAAATACATAAAATTGGAAAATTAAATAGCAAAGTAATTAGGGGTATTATTAAAAGGGTAAATAAACAAAGAAGCAAATAAAAATGTATATTTATGCTACATTTTATCAACTAATTAATGCCTACATTTATTTTAATATATTTTGGTACATTTAGTCACATAATATATTTATTAAGTATTATTTATTTTTGATTTTGGCAACTTCCGTCCTCCAAAAAGTTTTTTTGCAGTGTTATAAAAAAGAAATAAAACAACTGGCTGCAGGAAGATCAGTCTAAACAACAGAATGTATGATTTGGAAGTTGGTTAGCAGTGATGTAAAACATAAAGTATTAATGAGAGAAATAAAACATGTAAAACCACCAGTTTGGTCCTTTAACATTAGAAGATATTTAATACAGATGCAACATAATGAAGCAGCTGCAGTACTGTAGAAGTGTCACCGTCAGTGTTACCGTTCACACTAATGTCACACGTTCACCTCCCGTAGTCCACTTACTTTACTGAGTGTGTTTCAGTGCTGATGAAGCTCACTGGTTCACTTTGAACTGACCTCTCTGACTCTTTGTGTTTCACTGTTAACCGTCCGTTTGTTTCCAGCCCTCCGTCGATGTGTCCGCCGTTTTTTGGCCCTTCACAAACAAAGAAACATTCACTGAGTCTCCAGCAAGGCGGCATCTTTGTGTTTCAGTGTCGGATCTATGATGAAAGGATGTCAAACCCAATCAGAAGTCAAGTCTTAATTATTTTTGTACCACTGTTTTTATTTTCAGGTTTGAATGTTAAAATGATGTGAATGTGCCTTATTTAATTCACACCCAGATAACCAATAATAAACCTATCATTGAGACTTATTATATTTTTATCAATGGTGTTTTTTTTTCACTGATGAAGCTTCGATAACATTTAACGTAAAGAGACTGACGTGACACATTTGTGTGTGGTGTGTATTTCAGATTTAGAGCTTGTATCATCTCCCTGAGAATATATAACGATTTCTACAGTAACACTATTACCTCAAATTAACCACAGCAATGTAATAAAAAATACTTACATGCACTCATGCTTGGACACTGTTATTTACGTGACAACACCTGAACCGAACACATACACACATTGGCTGTTTGTTTCTACCGCTCCCCTCGCTGGAAGCCTCGGACCTCCCGCCGCCTGCTCCCGTCTCAAACACGGAGGTCACGGCCATAACAACTGTGTGACACAAACTCAGTGCTTTAGTGATTAGATAATGTCGGGCTCGGTCGGGTTCGGACAGAAATATGCGGCCCGTGCCGCACTCTAATGGAAATGCACATGACGTGTTTTTTTTTTTTACAATCTAGGAACCGTTTGCAGGAACCGTTACTCCAAATGTGATGGAACAAGTTTCGGAACCGGAACTTTGGACCCGGTTCCAAAAAAGAACTGGATCCGGATCCCAACCCTAAGTGCAATGTTCTGCTGGGAAACTTTTGGCTCCCCTCCCAATGGCAACAATGCACCGCGATTGCAGTGGCCCCCCAAGCAAGACAATGCGCCATGCCTCACTACTAGTCAGGAGTGGCCCGAAGAACATGACAGAGAGCTCAATGCATCGACCTGGCCTCCAAATTCCCCAGATCCCAATCTGATTGAGTTTTCTTGGGACGTGCTGGCACCCCAGAGATACCCCTGATCTACAGTGGGGCCTTTTTGGATCAGACTTGGCTCTGACATGTCAAGGCATGGACACAGGACCTCTGGGGGTGTGCTTTGGAGTCTGGCACCAGGGCGTTGGCGGTGGACCCTTTGAGACCCGTTGATTATGAGGTGGGGTGCAGGCACGTCCAACGGATGCTCGATCAGACTGGGATCTGGGGAATTTGGAGGCCAGGTCGATGCCTTGCACTCTTTGTCATGTTCCTCAGGCCATTTCTGAGCATTGTTTGTGGTGAGGCATGGTTTATGTTCTGCTGGAGGGGAGGAGTAGAGTGTTATTGCCATGAGGAGGGGGACTTGGTCCGCAGCGGTGTTTGGATGAGTGAAGGGCTTCAAGTGGCATCCACGTGAATGCCAGGACCAAAGGTTTTCCAGTAGAGCATGACATTGTAACGAGATGATCAGTATTGATCATGTCATCTGTCATCTGTGGTTTTAATGTTTTGACTGATCGGTGTATATTGGTTTTTGTTATCTAACTCTTAGCAAGATATTGACATCGGAACAACTGTAACGAATCATCAATAAAGTATTTCTGATTCCGATAAACTGTATCTTTAACTCTTTACTTATTTCCTTTAAATCTTCCGAATAACTTGCAGGTATGTCGACCAAACCGCCAGAATAAATGTTAGCATTGTACATTTCTGCAAACCACAGATATGTTTACTTGACTTTATGTTTCAATCTTAAACTTTATGTTGCAACAACCCTGTGAACTCCCTCAAGGTAGGGAGTTCAAGTATCTCTGGGTTTTGTCCACGAGTGAGGGTAGAATGGAGCATGAGATGGATTGGCGGTTTGGTGCAGCCTCTGCAGGGATGTGGGCGCTGTGTCTGACCGTCGTGGTGAAGAGGGAGCTGAGCAGGAAGGCGAAGCTTTCAATTTACTGGTCCATCTACATCCCAACCCTCACCTATGGTCATGAGCTCATGGTAGTGACCAAAAGAATAAGAGTCGCAGATACAAGTGGCCGAAATGAGTTTCCTCTGTGGAAAGCATCAAGTGCTCTAAAATCTACTGGTAGACGGCCATGTTTACTTTGGACTTGATAAAACACAGTGGACCAACACCAGCAGATGACATGGCACCCCAAATCATCATTGGACTTCATGCAACTTGGATTCTGTGCCTCTCTGTGGGTTACCCACCTGCGGAGGGTATCAGTGTCTTCTGGACAGCTGTAAAGTCAGCAGTCTTTCCCATGATTGTAGTCGTGTGTACTGAACCACACTGACAGATTAAAGGCTCAGTCTGTAAAACAGTATAGTTCATTACTGACAGCTTCATAAATACTCAGTTAATGACAAAGCAGAATAAGAAAACAAGCAAATGTTGAGAGAACTTTGTGCGTACACCACTTTATACTCTTAACCTTTTCACAGCTAAGCCTATTTTATAGGCCTCTGCTCGAAAATTGCATACCCATAATGAAATGAATATATCTCTGCAACCACAAGGTCTATTTGAATACTTGTGGTGTCATGGTAAAGGGAACACTTGTGAGATTTGTTAAGATGTGTAAATATCAGTATGTGTTATGAGTAAATGAAGATGGCACACAGCACAAATGAAACATTTTGAGGTTCGCCTTAAAAAAAAAAGAATCATTTTTAGGATGAGTATCCGTTTGGAATGATGCAGCAGCAGCTCTAAACCTCTATCACACCATAGTACAATATGTGAACATTAACTCTGCAAAGGCTGATTCTGATAAAGTGAAGCAGAACAATATTAGAGAGGTTTTAGTACAAAAAATTCAGGCGAGCTCTCCAAAATTGCTCCATGTTTGCATGTGATTTTTGTCATGTACAATCCTATATCTTTCATTTGTTGTTTCTGTAAATCCCTACTGATGTTTAGGATATACACATACAACTGTCTGTTTCGTTTTTTTCCTCTATTTCCCACTTCAAACTGACCAATACACACCTAGCTTTGGAGGCCCGTATCTCCGCAACAGCTTGGCACATGATTGACACCTCGTTTGATTCGTTAGAGCCAATAGAATGACGCTATACCAAAACCAAAACGAGACTGACAGCACTGTAAGCCAATCAGAGTCAGCAGAACGCCTTGTCGGGAGATGTTGTCGGCTGCTGTGAGTGGTCATTAGGTTTCGTCATCTTGGGGAGGTCACGGCCGGCTGGCTAGTAGGCTACTGTTGTGTATATATTGGTCTATCTTTTGATATTGTATTGTATTTTATGCTCCAAGATTTTGTATTATTCTATTTTTTTTTATTATATTTTGACTATTGGATGTATCGCTGAGGTTGCATTTATGAATGATCCATATTTGTATTGTTTTTAATGTTATCTGAACCAGCTGGTTTCTGTTAAAAGGGACACACGCCCACAGGGGTCATCCCTTTGTTTCCCGGGTTCTATGTTCCCCACTTAACCCTGCAAAAAAGGTTCTATGTTCCCCGCTTACGCAAAAAGGGTTCTATGTTTCCCACTTGGTTGAGCGGGCAACATAGAACCCGGGAAACATAGAACCTTATTTGTGTAAGGGGAGAACATAGAACCTTTTTTGCAGGGTTAAGTGGGGAACATAGAACCCAGGAAACATAGAACCCTGGAAACATAGATACGCTCCCCGCCCACAAACCATTTAACACTAAGGACGGCTATGAGCTGAAACGCATCTGTTTGACTGCTGCTGTGCAGTCCACTATATTAAAAAGTATTATACTTATTAGTGAGTGCTGTCGGGTTTTTCTGCTTTGCTGTAATTGTTTGAACCGGCACCCAATAACACTTTGAGACTTTTGAGTGAGCACGCCAAGTTTGCTGAAGACTTATCTCCATACACAACAGTACTAGCCAGCCGACAGTGACCTCCCCAAGATGGCGGCGACGTTGACGCACAGTAGCCACAGGAATGAGTCATCTGTGATTATATCTATGAGTTTTGTGTCTGACTTCATCCCGACTTGCTCTGATGTATTACAGAAGTGGAGATTTTAGAGATTAAGATTTAATTTGTCTTATTTAAAGGTTTATTCTGTGAACAGAAAACATGTTGTGTGACTGATGGTGAAGTTTAGTTGTCAGAGACAAAATACATTCATCATAAACAATACAGAGTCTACTGTACTATATTAATATTGGACTTTTCTAATTATTGAAGTGTTTAGCAACACACAGACTGGTGGTCAGTGGGATGTGAGGATTCTTATAATAACATGTGTACAGATGTGAAGCCCTGACTGTATCTGACTGAGCCTTAATGAAAGCTGTTATCTTGTATTTATTTTTCCTCTGAAAGTATGAACCTTATAGTCAAACACAGTTTATTCAGCCTGTGTAGTTGAGGGGACAGGTCAAACTGATATGATGCTGACTTACAGGAGAATTCATGTCAAATGGAGGTTAAACCATGAAGAAAGCATTTTAATAAATCAATCTATCATAATTAAAACAACTGGAGACTGAAAACAAACTGATATATGGGTCTGATCACTCTTTTAATGAACTGACATCATTCCAGACAGGATGTTAGTGTGTCTGTGACTTCCTGTACGGACTGAAGGCTGCTGGAAACAATAAGTTTTTTGTCACCGCCCCCCGCTGCGGCCATAGGCTGCGGCCGCCTGCTCTCGTCTATCTTTCCAGGCGAGAAAACCTTTGATCACACCGTCAATAATCAATAATGGACTCATTGTCTCACAGGTGATGTCGTCATCGTGAGACTTGAAAAGATCCCGTTCGCGCCACATCGTTGCTGTGCCACGGATGACGTCACGCCTCCTGAAACCTCTCCGGAACGCCCATCTTTCAAAAATCCCAGGCGCGCTGTGATTGGCTGCTCGGGGACACGTGACCAACGGTCGCGGGAAGTCCTCTGCCACGCGCGTGATAGGAAGCGGAGCAGCTCGAGACTCATTCAGCGTTTGTTGTAAACATTGGTTCGGTTTTATTAACGGAAAGAAGACGGTAGATACCGGAACTGGACCGGAGCCGGTACTTTGTCTGTCTGTTGTTAGTTTAACAGAAGCGTCGGGACTTTATTGTTCCGGTAAATCCTGCTCTTACCGTGAGTTAGTCCGGAGCCATTTCACGGTGCTGAAGGGGC
The DNA here is from genome assembly GCF_006386435.1 of Epinephelus moara. Taxonomy (NCBI): domain Eukaryota; kingdom Metazoa; phylum Chordata; class Actinopteri; order Perciformes; family Serranidae; genus Epinephelus; species Epinephelus moara. Next base: position 40,516,899 of record NC_065525.1, on the reverse strand, counting down.
GTGTTGGAGTTACCCAAGTTTTTCCTGGGACGTTAACGGACCTTTAAGCGTCTCCGGTACTTTGTGGACTCTGTGTTTGAATCGGTGCCTTTATTTTAAGGTAGTTAAAAGTTTAACGGCTCCGTGTTTAAGGTAAGAAACCGTAGCGGGGATCCAACCGCGTGATTTTCTCTTCGACGCCGCCGCCGGGGTTTAAATCGTGAACATGTCGGGCTTCAGCCACCACCGACACGGATCAGACTCTCCCAAGACTTTACCGATCCGCCAGAAGCTCCAGTTCACCTCCAGCGACGGAGAGGACGAGCCCATCGAGGACGTGAACAACAGCACCGGAGGAGAGTCCGGTTTCACGGAGATGGACTCCCCGATGCCGGTGCGGCGGAGCCCCGTGGATAAACGTCTGGAGGGCGGCAGCAGCCCCCTGAACCAGTCCGGTGGGGACGACGACGTGGAGCTGTGGGACGAGGAGAGCTTCGGGTCCCCGTCTCACCTCCGTTCACCGAGCAGCGTCCTTTTCGCCAACTGCTCCCCGTCACCGAGGAAAGCCTCCCGGCTGTACGGAGGATCACCGGAGCGCTCCTACGTCCAGGACGACGGGGAAGGATCCAGCTCCCCGATCCCGGACTGTCCCGACACACCTCCGCACAAGACTTTCAGAAAACTGAGGCTGTTTGACACCCCGCACACCCCCAAGGTGAGTTCATACCGGCACACAGTTACAGGTGAGCTGACATCATCAGAGGGTGTGATTTGTTTACGTGTTTGTAATCAATAGATTTAAACTTTATCAGATTAAATGACCCTGAACAAACACCTGAACACACACTTTAACACGTCACTGTGAAATCACTTTGATTTTTGGGTCTAATCATGTAAAACAATGAACAAACTAAGAGACAGAAACAAACCAGGTCTGCAGTTTGAATCCTGGTCTGAACCGTGTCGGTTAAACACACTGACCCACTTAATGTACAACTGTACTGTTGCATAATGCTCCTCTGTAGTCAAGACCAGGATCATCTGCTGACCCGATCCTGGTCTGTGTCTGGACATGTTTTTATTTCATCAGTGATTACTCAGCATCTGCTCCTCTGATCACACCATTTAAAACTCAGATAGACAGATAGATACTGTAGACAGACAGGCAGTTTGACTTTATTGAACTCTAGTCAGGAGTTTCTCTGATCATTCAGACATTTGCAAGGTGCAGTAAAAACACAGTGAAACACACACATCATACCAGAGGAGGAAAAAATACGTGTCAGCAGAAAAATAAACTTTAGTAGCTCTGTAAGAATAAGATCTGTGGAATATACAATATTAAGATTTACTAATTACGCTAAAATATGTTGCTAAGAAAACAGACTACCTGTATAAACAAAGTATAAGACATAAAACAAGTGTGCAGATTTGTTAAAGTTTAAAGGCTGCAGTGTGAGAATGAGGTGTGTGTGTGTGTGTGTGTGTGTGAAATATTTCACAATATGTTATTTCAGAACTTCAGATCGTTGATTGTTTATTGACCATCTTTATGTGACTTCACGCTGTTAGTCAGGTTGTAAACTCCACTAGCTGCTGTGGCTGATGGATTCCCAAATCTACCAGAAACTCAGTGGATTACCTTTGTTTGTTTGTTTTGGCTGGTGAGTGAATAAAACAGAACAGAGAGCCTTAGTCATTGAAGAAGTACGATGAAATTAGCAGTGTTAATTAATGCAGGTGAGAACAAGCACTCAATGAATGTGAAACTCAGATAAATACTATGAAAGGATGGATTACCTTAAAAATGTGTATTGGTCTGCAAATCTACCCAACGCTCAACAGATACCTTTGTTTGTTTGTTGGGGGGGGGGGGGGGGGGTGACTCAGCAGTATTTGGCCGCTGGTTGGTGCTAAATTCCAGCTCTGGTATCTGGTCTGGTTTTTACATCTTTACTCTTTTCTCTCTGCTGCTGCTTTCATGTTATAAATTCTAAACCTGTCGTCTTCTCCTCCTCCTCCTCCTCCAGAGTTTGTTGTCCAGGGCCCGGGGGTCGGGTCTGGGATCGTCCAGCAGGAGAGTCGCCCTCTTCAAGAATGTGGAGGCTTCAGGGAAGCTGCTCACAGACAGCGGCAGGAGACAGCAGACCCCTCTGGTCAACTTTAACCCCTTCACTCCCGACTCCCTCCTCATCCAGTCTGCCACCCAGCAGAGGAACAACAGGAAGAGGGCGCACTGGAACGAGTAGGTTTCCTGTCTTCAATCCCAAAAATCTGCTGCACCTGAAACATCTGCAGGCTGCAGACATGTTTCCTAAATGTTGGAGGAGGGGGTGACGAGCTGCAGTCAGTGTTTTGGTGACATATTTCCTGTTTATGTGGCGTAGATGAACTTTATATCTGTGTCTGTGATAATCAGTGCGGCGCTCAACAGGTTAACCTGATATCTGAAGCCTTTGTTTATTTTAACCAGATTCGTTACAGCCGTTGACTCAGATCAGGGGGTTTGGCTCTGAACCAAGACCTCATGGTTACTGGTGAACTCTGCCATGTGCTTGTGAGGCCCCTCAGTGCCGCCCCCTGCTGTACAGAATGTTAACCTACACCCTCTATTGTCCCCTGTGTCTCAGCTCCTGTGGAGAGGACATGGAGGCGAGTGACGGCGAGGCAGAGGAGGAAGTGCTGCCACCTTCAAAGGTAATTCAAACGCATTACACACAGTGATTCACGCATTAACAGTGAGGTTGATTTATTTTAAAGACACGTTTTACATTTTGCAGGAAGTTTGATCCCAAACTTTTTTCAGGTCGTGATAACATCTAAGGATCGAAATGTTATATACCTAAATAAAGTTTATTGTAAATAACAGCACAGTGTGCAGGATTTCTCTTCTCATGAGGTCTGTGTCCCACAGAGTGTTTGGCTTTAGCAGAAAGCAGTGGCAGGCAAAAAAAGGCCCAGTGCTCTGAAAAAAGACGCTGGGCACGGCGCTTTTTCTCAAGGTGGCCACGTACAGCCAAATTCACTCCTTCTGAAAAAAGCTGGCACTGAGAAAAAACTCAATGTGGAAACAGACCTGTGGTCATTTTCCTCCTACACACCTGTCTGCAAGTTACTGAAGGCAGGAGCCTCTAAGCGTCCCAGAGCTCGGGGTGACATTTGAATTAAAAAAGTTGTTTTTATTGAACCAGCAGAATCTGCTGTGTGACGATGCATGTTTTTACATACAAATGATTTCCTTAGGTGTTTTAGTGCATGGACAAGAAACATTAAAGAAACACAATTATAATATATGTTTTTAAAAAAATGAAAGAGGGAGGCAGATACCTTTACTGTAAAGAGAGACAAATTAAAAATAAATATATACTTTTAGTTTGAGCAAATAAACAACTTTTTCAGCTCAACTTTATTTTGCAAATCAGAGAGTTATTACACAGTGATCGCTTCATATGCCTTCTGCTGTAGACTGATTTTAAAGCAGCTGAAGGAAACCTCTCAGAGGTTCAGAGGCAACAGTTTAAAAAGGTCAGTGCTAATGATGAACTCTGTCCTCAGAGGATCACCATGATGGAGAACAACATGATGTCCAGATACACCTCAGAGTTCCTGGAGCTGGAGAAGATCGGCTGTGGGGAGTTTGGTGCCGTGTTCAAGTGTGTGAAAAGACTCGACGGCTGTATCTATGCAATCAAGAGGTCGAAGAAACCTCTGGCAGGATCCGTAGACGAGTGAGTGGACCCCACGACAATCTGATAATCTTTTAAATCTTATTCTGAGGATGTGTTTCCTGAAGCACAGCGTCCAAAGTGTCCCCTGAGACATTGAAGGCACCATTTTAACTCCCAGACTCCCCCCAGACGTGTCTTTAATTAAAACGGTCTGTTCCCCTCCTCCACAGACAGAACGCCCTGCGGGAGGTGTACGCCCACGCCGTGCTGGGCCAACATCCCCACGTGGTGCGATACTACTCTGCCTGGGCTGAGGACGACCACATGCTCATCCAGAATGAGTACTGCAACGGCGGCACACTGTCTGACGTCATCGCAGAGAACTACAGACGCCTCAGTTACCTGTCGGAGCTGGAGCTCAAAGACCTGCTGCTGCAGGTCACACGAGGACTCAAGTACATCCACTCCATGTCTCTGGTCCACATGGACATCAAGCCCAGTGAGTCCCTCACATACTGGCCTCAGATTCTGACCCTGACTGAGGAGGATGTACAGATCTGTGGTTGTAGTTTCACACCACATGAGATGCAGAGGTCTTTGTGTGAATGTTGTCTCATCAGAAACTAACGGACATGTCTCCGTCTTTGTCTCAGGCAACATCTTTATTTCACGGAAGTCTGTAACCAGCTGTGACGAGTGTGATGAGGACGAAGGACTGACCACCAGCGTCGTCTACAAAATAGGTGCGCTGCTTCTGCTCTGTTGTTCTGTGATAATTTGGTTTGCTATTTTCTTTTTTGCTGACGTTCTGAGTCTGTTGTGTTCGTGTCCCTCTCCAGGTGATCTTGGTCATGTGACACGAGTAAACAACCCCCAGGTGGAGGAAGGTGACAGCAGATACCTCGCCAATGAAGTTCTGCAGGAGGTTTGTTACTGTTCTTTAAAATGAGCTGCTTCTGTTGAATAATTAATAATAATAATAATAATAATAGTAATACATTTTATTTACAGAGTCGTTTTCATAGAACTCAAAGTCACTTTACATCAGTTAGAAACATCATAAAATAGACACATTAATATTCACACATTTAAATACACACATTAAACACTATTTTGAAACGATGAGTTTTGAGGAGTGATTAATAAATAATAAAATAATAACTGGAGCTTGACAGACGTGTCATCATTCCTCCTGACTGCTCTGGTTTCTTCTCGTAGGACTACAGTAAGTTGACGAAGGCGGACATCTTTGCTCTGGCTCTGACAGTCGTCAGTGCCTCGGGGGCGGAGCCTCTTCCCACAAACGGAGACAAATGGCACGAGATCCGACAGGGAAAACTTCCCGCCATCCCACAAGTGCTCTCTCCAGAGTTCCTCAGTCTTCTCAAGGTAACACAGGAAACGACACAACAGGCAAACAGACAGACAGACTCACTCCTTTCTTTATAGTCAGACGTTATATTTGATCTGTTCTCCTCCAGCTGATGATCCATCCTGATCCAAGTAGACGACCATCAACCTCTGACCTCATCAAACACCCGGTGCTCCTCACTGCCGCCAGAATGAGCGCCGACCAGCTGCGAGTGGAACTCAACGCAGAGAAGTTCAAGAACGCACTGCTGCAGAAGTAAGAGCTCAGTAACACTGAAAAAATAATTCAGATGGAGGGAATAAGCTGACGGGGTCTTAAAGTTAATAATACAGTCGTATGTGGTGTCTGAAGCTTCGCTGTTCGTCAACAAATAGTTTGATACAAGATCATTAGTTAAAATCAGGTTTTAGCAGAACGGCAGAAGATCAGTGGTTTTACCGTCTCACATGTGGTTATTTTATGGTTCCTAACATGTAGATTGAATTTCTTTGACAAACAAAACTTTTTTCCAGAGTTTGATAAACCAAATGGTTAATAAGAGGAAAATAATAGATAATGAAAATCATTAGTTACAGCTCTCATTTTCTCCGTTAATTCTAATAATCTGAATATCTGTGTTTTTGACTGACAAGAAGAGGCAGTGTGAAGACACCACCTCGTGCTTTTGGAGAATTAATTTGGGATTTTTTTTCCTCCAGTTTCACAGATCCAACAGTTGATAGAGAAAAATAATCTGCAGATTTGAGCTGCAAAGATTCAAATAATTGATTGGCAGAAAATTAACCATCAGCTATTTTGGTGATGAGTCACATTTTAAAAGATTAATACAAAAACTGTCAGGTTTAATTTTCTAGTCTGACTTTACTCTGTTTTATTACGTCTCTGCACCGGCGACCACCGTGTTGTCCGTCCATCCCATCCCTGTGAACACGATATCTTAAAGAGTGCCTCTTTCTTTAAATTTAGCACAGACATTCACTTGGACTCAAAGATGAACTGTTTAGAATTCGGTGGTCAAAGGTCATTGCGACCTCACCAAACCTGTTTCTGGCCATAACTGAAGAATTCAGACACTAATTATGACAAAACTTGACACAAATGTCTAACAGGATAAAATAATGAAGTGATGAAAGTTTATATCCAAAAGGTCAACTAGTTTTCTCTTCTGCGACTGTAAACTGAAAACTTGGGGGTTTTGACCTTTTGATTTGACATTTGAAGAAGAAGAAAACATTTGTTTGAGGAGAAAATTATTTTATAATAAAAAGGTTCCTCAGTTTTCGTCCTGCTGCAGATTAATAGATACAACTTTTTCCCCCGTTAAAGGTTTTTTGGGGAGTTTGTCCTTATCTGCTGCGAGGGTCCAAAGGACAGAGAGATGTCGTATGCTGTAAAGCCCTCTGAGGCAAATTGTGATTTGTGATATTGGGCTTTATAAATAGAATTGATTGATTGAACTTCAGTCAGACAAAGTGACTCAACTGTAACACCTTTGTCTTCCTCAGGGAGCTGAAGAAGGCCCAGCAGGCTCGAGCTGCAGCTGAGGAGAAGGTTTTGACCACCGACAGGATCCTGACCCGCTCCACGGTCCAGTCCAACCCCAGAACCTCCAGACTCATCGGCAAGAAGATGAACCGCTCGGTCAGCCTCACCATCTACTGAGACTCTAACCCATGCTGACAGGAAGTGACACAACAAGGCTCATGGACCTTTGAATCCAAACCTGCTCAGATGGAGCGGTCTCTTCAGTTCGAGGAGAACCTGTCAGTGGGCGGAGCTGTAGAAGGTTGAACTCATCTTGATAGACTCTGGTTGCCAACATAGTTCAGCCCTTTTCTTCCTGATGGATTTCTGTCATTCCTGAAAGGTACTTCCTGTACCTTTTGTACACTCTGAAGGGTACTTCCTGTACCTTTGTACACTCTGAAGGGTACTTCCTGTACCTTTGTTCCTGTACCTTTGTACACTCTGAAGGGTACTTCCTGTACCTTTGTACACTCTGTCATTCCTCAAGTTTTTCGTATCCATCAGGCTCTGTCTCCGTTTCTGTCCTTGCACTTCCCTTGATGAAGCTGCAGTGACGCTCTCTTTAGTGTGAATGTACTTGCCGTACGCACCTTACTGCCTGTCGAACGCCTGATGCTGGGTACCAGAGGGTCTGAGGACTGACAGTTTCTGTGTTTGGAGCACTTTGGAGGCAACAGCTGGAACTTGCCACATTTTTTTTAAGAAAAAAAAACTGCTGCTATTGATGTTTTGTGTGTTTATCAGGGTTCGGCCCGGTTCAGGTTGGATCATCTCCAGGTCACTGGCTCTTATATTCAGTTAGCAGGAGTCCGTTTCCCTGTTTATTCTTTATTCTTCTGGTCAGATGGAGAACGGATCATACCTTTTGAGGAACGTCATCCATTTTTGTTTTGAAGTACCAAAACCAGTGAGCTAATGAACTCGTTATCTGTGAGGTCACAATCTGTTGATTGGTGCAGCCAACCCTGCCTGTAGCATTAGAACAATCATCGTCCTGTTCTCTAGGTTCTCATGTGTTCTGTTTTTTCTCATGACGCTCATCTTTAATTACTGTTCAGAAAAGTTTCCCTCATCCTTTTGTTCCTGTAACCTCTAACACAAAACAGCCTCTGTGCTGTTGAAACCTGTACATATGTTCTTTTAATAAATTCTCACCATCTACACTCTGTCTTGTCTTCACTGTGACGAAACTTCACAAGATGGGAAATCTGTCAGTGGACAGTATATCAGGAACTTTAGTGACGTCACAATAAAATACAGTCACACATCGGAAACATCACTTTAATCTGTTTTTATAGCAGTTTGGGTTCCAGTGATCCGAGTTAATGAAATCTATACCTGTATAATTCTCACAGTCATGTCTTAAGTGTAGCATGTCAAAATTTCAATAACAATGTCATAGTATAGTATGACTTCAAAATTTTATCGAGTCAGTGTAGCATATCATCAAAATTTCAATAAAAATATAGTATAGCTTGACGTCAGAATTTCATGAAAAATTTTATAGTATAGTATGTCGTCAAAATTTCATAAAAAATGCCAAAGTATAGTAAGTCAAAATTAAATAACGTCAGTGTAACATGTCATCAAAATTTCATGAAAGATATCATAGTATAGCTTGATGTCAAAATTTCATAAAAAATGTCATAGTATAGTATGTCATCAAAATCTCATAAAAAAAATCATAGTATAGTATGTCGTCAAAATTTCATAAAAATGTCATAGTATAGTATGTCGTCAAAATTTCATGAAAAATGTCATAGTATAGTATGTCGTCAAAATTTCGTAAAAATATAGTATAGTATGTCGTCAAAATTTCGTAAAAATATCATAGTATAGTATGTCGTCAAAATTTCATAAAAATATAGTATAGTATGTTGTCAAAATTTCATAAAAAATATAGTATAGTATGTCGTCAAAATTTCATAAAAATATAGTATAGTATGTTGTCAAAATTTCATAAAAAATATAGTATAGTATGTCGTCAAAATTTCATGAAAAATGTCATAGTATAGTATGTCGTCAAAATTTCGTAAAAATGTCAGTATAGTATGACGTCAAAATTTCTAAAAAATGTAATATTA
>NC_065525.1:40505148-40505301 GCF_006386435.1 Epinephelus moara | reverse complement strand
AAAATATCATAGTATAGTATGTTGTCAAAACCATGAAAAATGTCATAGTAGTATGTCGTCAAAATTTTATAAAAAAAGTCATAGTATAGTATGTTGTCAAAATTTCATAAAAAATATCGTATAGTATGTTGTCAAAATTTCATAAAAAATGTC
>NC_065525.1:40474869-40505093 GCF_006386435.1 Epinephelus moara | reverse complement strand
ATATAGTACACCATGACATCAAATTTCATAAAAAATGTCATAGTATAGTATGTTGTTAAAATTTCATAAAAAATGTCATAGTATAGTATGACGTCAAAATTTCATAAAAAATGTCATAGTATAGTATGTCGTCAAAATTTCATTAAAAAAAAAAGTCACAGTATAGTATGCTATTAGAAATACCATTAAAAATACCATAAACATGCCTAAAAAGATGAAATGAACAAAACATCAGTCAGATTGGAATGTTATAAAAATGCTTGTTAAAAATCCAAAAACTAAAATATTGTCACAGATTAGTATACCATAGAAATGTCATAGTTATGTCAGCCATTAAAAATGTGCCATAAAGACACCGTAGTTTAGTTTGTCATAAAAATTTCACAAAAAGTGTCATATTTAAGTATGACATTAAAAATACTATAGAAAATATCAGTATGCGGGGCGTCGGTGGCTTAGTGGTAGAGCAGGCGCCTCATGTACCGCAGCGGCCCTGGCTCGACCACAGCCTGTGGCTCTCTGCTGCATGTCACTCCCCCTGTCTGTCCCCCCCTCACACTTGTCTGTCCTATCCATTAAAGGCTGAAAATGCCCCCAAAAAATATCTAAAAAAAGAAAATGTCAGTATGCTATAAAAATTCCATAGTACTGTGTTTTATGATGTGAAAAGTGTCATTGCATATTATGTCATAAAAAAACATTAAAAAAGATGATTATCATATCACAGAATAAAATTTTGTTAAAATATATTTGTTAAATTTTATGGATTTCTCTCGTCTTTAAAATGTTAACTTAAGTTCAAGTACTAAAACCACACTGTACAAATACTCTGTTACAAATAAAGGTCCTGCATCAATACGTTACTTATGATAAAGTATGTAGAAGTGTAATAAGACAAATGTACTTCTATTAAAAGTAAAAGTGAGAGAAAACTGATACCCCCACCACCACCATCATCATCATCATCATCCTCATGGTGTTGTGTTGTGTGGTTGTGTCGCTGAGCGGTGCTGCAGCTCTACAGTCAGAAACACGCACGAACACGCAGCAGCACGCGCACAGTGACAGCGGGTCATGTGACTTTTCCTCATCTCGTCCAGCAGAGTTGAGCCCGTCAGAGAGGAAGAAGAACAAGAACAAGAAGAGTTAAAGACAGACGGATTAAAGAGGACAGGAGCTGAATCTGGACATCATGTCTCTGCGGGACGAACTGTTGAAATCCATCTGGCACGCGTTCACAGCTCTGGATGTGGACAAGAGCGGCAAAGTCTCCAAATCTCAGCTCAAGGTAACTTTAGTTTTATTCTCCTCTCAGTCTGAGTCGGTGTTTGGTCCAGCAGGAAACTGTCCCTCTGCTCTGGGAACTTTCTGGTTCATCGTTCATTGTTTTTGTTTTTTTTCCTTGGTGTAAAAACAGCACAGCTTGTGTTTGCGCACAAACTGCGGCACAGACGCACCTGCGTGTTCCCACACTGAGGAGAGGAAAACTACACATCTAAAGTACACACAGAGGAGCAATAAGAACCTGTCAGTCGTTTCTGAAATATTATCATTTGATTTTCACATTAAAACCAGAAACATTTGTATGAAAACAGGAAACAGCAGCAGGAGCTGATTTAACTCAACAGGGTGAACGGCAGTGGGAAAAGTATTCAGATCATTTACTCGAGTACTGATACTCAACATGTTAGTGAGGAACAGAGATGTGAATATAATCTGGAAAATGTTCTTTAAAAAGCAGAAAAATGTCACTGAGTGTTTTACTGTGTAATCAGTGTTTAAGAAATGTCACAGATTACTAGTTACTTCATCAAAGTAAAGTAACGAGTTACATTTGATGACTTTACTGACAAAAACTTTCCAACGAAGCTGGAAAATGAAGAACACTGCAGCGTGGTGAACACATGTACAGAAACAGAACTAATGTTTTGTTCTTCATATAAACTTTTTACTGAAACGAAAATATTCACGTTACTTATCTGTAATCACCAAAACTGTAACTGTAATTTAGTTATTTTTCTCAGTAACTGATTAAAATTACATTTATTTTGTCCCTGGAGGACAGCTGGTTTACAGCAAGTGAAAATACATAAAACGTTTACGTCACACAGACCAGAACACGTTTACACCACACAGACCCGAACACGTTTACGTCACACAGACCAGACGACATCCGAACATGTCGCCGCTCTGTGACGTATTTTGTGTGTTGAAAGAGGTGAAACTCCTGCATCAGAACAGCCGTTGTGTTGCTTACAACATGTCCTTCAGAGAAACACATGAAATCACACGTTGTGTTGAAGAAGGGTTTTTCCTCTGATTGACAAAGTGTTTCCTGACGTGATGCAGAGACATGTTGAGCCAGACTGATGTGAAATAACTCAGATACAGACAAAGATGTGATATGTAAGTTCGATCCTCCGTCCATAGCGACGGACGATGCCTCCTGAAACCTCTCTGTGCTCAGTCAGGTGAAACTCTGCTGACTGAAAACAGTCAGTCAGAGCGCCTCTGGTGATTAATTCAACTTTTAACTTTGAAGGCCAACAGTTTTCATCACTGACAAAAATTGTTGGTTACAGCTTCTCAAATGTCCAAATGTTCAAATGTGGATATTTTTAACAGTGAGTTTGTCTGATATGATCATAAACTGAATATATCTGGGTTTTAGACTGTTGGTCGGACACGTTCAGGCACCTGGAGGCATCACTTTGGACTCTTTTGCTGTTTTCTGACGTTATAAATAAATGAGTCGTTGATTCACAGAGAAAATCTTCACTACATGAAGTGATCATTAAAATTATTGTTAGTTGCAGCTCGCTGTGTTCCAAACTTTGGGCTGTGGAGTGTGATGAGAGCGTTCAGGAGGCAGGGTGCATCCAGTGTTTTTGTGTCTTAATCTATGAAAAGGACATAACGTCTTGGTTTTTTTAACCCCTGCTTCATCATGCGCTCTCAGGGTCGACTTTATCCTCGATTTCTTGGAAAAGAATCAGTTCCTCAAACACAACACTTCTCCTGAACTGTCTCAGTGCTTCTTCAGAGTCAGCAAGTTGTTTCAGTCTTTCGGAGAAAAAATAGAACATAAATTTTCACATCCTGATTCATTCATTGAACCTCCTGAGGCCAATCAGAAACACAAATGGACAAAAGCTGATCACAGTTTATGGTGGCAACTTGTTTGTTTATGATTTATAAAGTTTGTAGTTTGATACGACACAAATTTGACCAGTGTCAGCAACACTAACAAGATAAGACGCTGCTGATGATGAAGTCATTTGTTTGAGACTTTATCATCGCAGCGTTTCACACAGACCAACCAGGTGAGACAAAAGGACGTTTCTAGTTTGGAGAACAGAGCAAGGAACATTTCTACAAAATGAACAAATCACAGTTTAGTTTTTGCTCAGCTGTGTTCAGGCGTCGAGATGATGTTTTAGACTTGAACGTTGACCTCTGACCCCCAGAGTTATACCACATTGAACAAATGCTGGATTGTTTGTAATTTAGTTTTTGCACAACGATGTTCAGGTATTGAAATGAACAGTTTATTACACAGTAGCTATGTTTCCATCCAAAAGTGATTCAAATCATTGGGAAATGCGCATTAAAAGAAGTATGAATCCTGTGTGTTTTCATTAAATGTACAGACTTTGGTGAAAACTACAAACTCACGCGAGTTTTCCAGAGAACCGGAAACAAAACAAGTCTCGCATTCTTCTTCTTCTACGTTTTCTGGCGGTTGGCAACCACCTTGTAAATGCATTACCACCATCCCGACCCGGAGTGTGGATATCACCATGGAGAGAGGTGCACTACGTCAGACTTAATTCGAACATAACTGTTTCCATCCCCTGTTTTGCGAATCAACATTTTTTCGAATCAACCAAAACCCGGCAAAAGCGAGCGTGCGATTCAGGGGATTTTAATTCGAATTTTGGCGTTTCCATCATAATTTTCCGATGCAATGCTTCTAGATGCGCATCTAAACAGGCTGATGGAAACATGGCTACTGTGACTGTTAAATAAACCCTCTCTCTCCATATGTTCACAGACAATGTTTAGTTTTTTAGACTCATCAGACCCTTCTGATCCCAACGAGCTCTGAGAAATTAAAATGCAAACCAGACAAAAGCTGAAGGTCTCAGGAGGTTAGAATAATAACACTTTGACGAGTCATTAATTATCGGTTCCTCTTGTTCACCTTCTCAGGTGTGAACATGTGCTGGTGTTTCAGTTTCATATCTGTCAGTGTGTCGTAGACGTCTCCTCGAGCTCTGACAACTTGTGACGGGCATTTTTCTCTGTTTTATTTTTTTATGGACTAAACAGTAAGTGTATTAATTTAACTAACTGATGTGATATTAAATAGAAGATGTTTTTCTCCTCCATCGTTCCAGGTTCTGTCCCATAACTTATGTACAGTGATGAAGATCCCACACGACCCCGTGGCGCTGGAGGAGCACTTTAAAGACGATGACGAGGGTCCGGTCTCCAACCAGGGCTACATGCCATACCTCAACAAGTTCATCCTGGATAAGGTCAGACTGAGTTTCTCCACAGACACACACTGAACACTGCTGCTGAAACACAGGTGATCCTTCAGACTGAGCTGAGGCAGGACGTGAGGTCTGTGGGTCTGATGATGATGATGATGATGGAGACATTATAGTCTCAGGGACGGGTCAGATGTAACGTGGACAGAGTTGGGATTAATAACATATAGATGAGGACTGAAGGAGCTGGAGGAAGATGAGGAAGATGGTTCACACTCCTCAGTGATGGTTTATTGTCTGTGAGGTTTCTCAGTGTGACGGAGGAAACATGACGGTCTCTGAGAGTGAGTCACCGCTCCGTGACATCTCTCTATAAGGACAATGAGACATTATCAGGAGGACAGAGACACAGACTGGACAGAGACACACAGTTGTGTCCCCGTCTTTTCGTCCCCAAGTCCTTCGTCTTGCCCGTGATCTTTCGTCTGGTCATTTAGGGATTATGAAAATTTACCACCACATTCTGAGCTGTTTCTTCTCGCCAGGCTTAAAACTGATGCAGCCTGTTTTTGCTTTTTTATTATCACGTGTGTTTCAGCCTGTTTCAGTGATGATGGAGCTGTTTGAGCTATAATCATGGATCGTGTGGGTCCATCTCCCAAAATGACGTAGTGGCGGCGTGTATTTTTCTTCCATATCGATCCTGTTTAAATGTGATTGGTCATGTGATGACGCAGTGAATCCGTCTGTCAGACGCTGGTGTCACGTCACAGAGGTCGTCTGATTGATGTGTCGTTAAACTCTGCTGAACTCAGACAGCAACACAGAACCTCTTAGTACCCGCTGACTTGGCTCATTCAGCTGCCTCTGTCCCTCTGTGATGATGTCATAGCTGGTCGTTGAATAAGCGGATTGTTTCATGACAAGTGGAAAAAAGGCCCTGTGCTGTTGTGATGTCATCAGCAGCGATGACCTCTGACAGAATTCCTGCTGGATGTTTGGAGTTCTTGTTGCCTGACGTCGTGACGATGGACAACCAGCAGTTGCTGAATGGCTGTTGCCGTGGCAACTACTTTGGAACTCTTTGTGTCATCAGTGACTCTCCTGAAGGTTGGAGAACCTTTGACCTCTGATTGTGACCCTGTGTGTTTTTGAAATCAAACTTTTGACCTCTGTTCCACAAGCTGAACTTTCAGTCTCTAAAACAGATTTTTGAAGTGTTTGGGAAACAGTGACATCATCTCCTCAGTTCGCACATGCCCTTAGTTTGTTTGTGAAATGAGTATGTGTCGGAAATAACAGCTTTGATGGCGAACTGTCGGTTTGTGACATTTGTTGTGTACGTCTTCGTCCGCACATTCATCAGCATAGCATCTGTTTCACCACAGCACCTCGGGCCGTTCAATAAAAAGGCATCAAGGATCTATAAAGAAATAATGAGCTACTGTTGTTTGATGTGTTAATCCTGCCAAAGGAGAATAAACTCACTGCACATGCTCAGACTCTTCTTCTCTGGTGTTTGACGTACTGTTGACACAAGACCTCAGACTGACCCTGTGAGGACGGAGATGTTTTGTAAAACAAAGGTTGTGTGGACATTTTATTTCATTCATTTAAACAGAGCAGGAAAATATGTGTTAAAAAAAAAAAAAAAAATACACGTGATCTCAGAAGTCTCAAATATATGTGTAGCCCCGCCCCCCTCCAGCTACACAGACATTTAAAATGGAGCCTCCTCAGCCTTAGAGATAGGGGGAGGAGTCAGAGTTGTGGACGTGTAGACAGAGTCGTGTAGACAGAGTCGTGGACGTGTAGACAGAGTCGTGTAGACAGAGTCGTGTAGACAGAGTCGTGGACGTGTAGACTAGTGATGCGCGGGTCGGGGTTTTTTCCAACCCGCGGGTCCCGCATTTATGAAATAATTTGACCCGCTCCATCCCGCCCGCACAACCGCATCTATTTTTACAACCCGCCCCCGCCGCTATTAACGTACCCGTCTTGTGGCTCTCATATAGCGTATAGCTTATCACAGGAATTGCACTTCACGTAGCCAATGCTGCTGTCGTCTGCTGAACTAACTACCTCACAGAAATTGTCCCAAACATGAGATTTAGCAGCTTCTTACAGTACTCTGTACTCTCTCGACTGTAATCTTTCCCTCACTTCTTCTTCCATCTTCACCGCTTCATTGATTCTGGTTTGTTGTGGCCGCTGCTTGGCACTTGTGTGACGTCAGGTCGCAGGTTACGTTACGTACAGTAACATGCATTTACAAGTAGGCTATATCCGACATATTTAATCGTTAATGACCCGCCCCACCCGCCCCGCCAATAAAGTGAACGCTTCTTGACCTGACCCAACCCGACCTGCGGGTAACCTGCGAGACCCGCGGGTTACGGGTCGGCCAGCGCATCACTAGCGTAGACAGAGTCGTGGACATGTAGACAGAGTCGTCCTCTCTCAACACTTTTCATCTTAATCTTCAGTCCACAGTTCAGTCAGCTGTTGCGCCAGTGATAGCCATGGCCAAAGACATTATGTTTTGGGTTGTCCCTCTGTCTGTCCATACGTCTGTGTGTCCTATTGTTGTGAACACGATGGGCTCTAGTTTCCTGGCGCGGCGCAGGGTGGCAAACCCCGTGCAGAGCTAGTTTCGAGCAGCGCAACCAGAGGCACGCTCAGTTTGGTAGTTTGGCAGACCGAGGTGCGCTGAGATGGGTGTGGCGGCGCAGCAGGGGAAGGTGTCGACAGATCCAGCTTGGCGCAGTGACAGTTTCGTGCCAAAAGGCTTCACCGAAGGTGCGCTAAAAGCTCGCCAGCTGAAACCAGGTCTACTGTCAACGCAGGCGGAGCGCAGCTGGTGTAAGTGGAAGTTTGGCGGACAGTGCGCACACGTCACCAAAACCTCACAGGCAGGTTTCCAGAATGTCAGGCACATTAACAATAAAATAAATACCCACAAAAAAACACTATTCAATGCAACTATCTGCAATCAGCACATAAATGTATCTCTATATCGACTGTCCCGTCACATCTGATAATTGAGTAAACTCTCATTACGCCTTCGCGCGGCACATTTAAGGGCGAGGAGAGGGGCTCATTTGATTGGTGTGATGTGTGTAAAACCCACTCCACACCTTCTCTCCTCCCTCTTTCCGGCTTGTGCAGGTAGGAGGGACGGAGGTGGGAAAGAGGAGTAGCTGCGCCAGGCGCACGGTGTGCCAAACTTGCAAAATCCACCTGGCCACACCCGGTCCGCCTTGCTCAGTCTGTGAAACTAGAGGCCGATATCTCAAGTCAGCCTCTCGGGAATCTTCTCAAATTTGGCACTGATTTTAAACTTTTTTTTTAATGGTTATTCCATGTTTGTGATTGTGAGTTAGACGGATCGGATCATTCTAGAAAAGCAAAAAGAAATGATAAATTATTCTGTTTTATTTTTTTTCCTAATGAATTTATAGTTGAATTTTAAAATGTAAAAAGGTTTTAAAATTGAAGCTGTTGTTGTTCTGTGTATCTGTGTGTCTGCCTGTTAGAGAGATACTTTATTAATCCAGAGGGAAATTAAGGACTTTATGCTCCGTGTCAGCAGCGTGTCTCCTCTTCACGTCTCTACACTGAGTTATCTGAGCTGTTGTTCAGCTGCAGGTTGAAACTGATTTGTTTGTTTGTCTCATTGTTGACAGACGTCCTCTTCAGGAGCAGGGTTATTGTTTGTGGTGGTTTGAAGCTGCAGGTGGATTCAGTCTTTATTTAATGGAGTAATCTCACAAGTAAAAGTTTAACTCTGTCTGTGACCAGCTGGTTCAGTCCTGTCTCAGTGTTTGTGATGAATCTTTCCTCTCACACAGATCTGAACAGTGAGCTGTGTGAATCAAACATGCAGTGTTGACTTCTCTTCAGCGTCTTGTTGTCGTGGTCAGTGGTGGAACTTTTTACTCAGAAATTATTCATCTGCCTTTTTTAAATATTGATGAACTCTCAGCTTCAGAGTTTCTTTGTTATGTCTGACGTGAGCTCCCGACTTCCTCGTTCTGGCTCTGATGACATTATCAAAGAAAGTTGTGCGACGTGTTTAACTGCCTTGTTGCATCAGTTCTGTGTGTGTGTGTGTGTGTGTGTGTGTGTGTGTGTGTGAGACATAGTAACACACACTCAGTCAGCTCAGCACACACAGTGAGTGTATTCATTACAGTTACATGACTGTGGAGGAAACGTCCTCCATGTTTCTGTGGAAATACTCTGGATACTAATAATACATTTGATTTATGTAGAACGTTTTTGGATACTTAGACACTTTACAGAGAAGAAGAAGAACAACAACAACAACAAAACAAAAGACAAAAAAAAACAAAAAAACAAAGATGAAATGATCCATAAGAGGGGAAACAAAGCAGAGAGGGAGAAGGACTTAATTTTTTAAGGATGTTTTTAAGATGTGTGTTTTGAGGGATTTCCTGATTTCTAGATTTTTTTATGCATCATTTTATAAACGTTCCCCCAAAAATGAAGCTCAGCAGATTTGGTATCTTTTTGAGATTTGAAAACTTTGAGATTTGATCTAGAATTTAAATCAAAGTTTTGTTGGTTTGAGATAAATTCAGCAGCTCAGACTGAGTTTGTTTGTTCGCCCGAATCAACTCTGTAACAAACACCTTTCTTTAAGGAAACTCTGGATTTAGGTTCAGGAAAAGAGTCGTGACGTCATGGGCAGGCATTCATACCCCCAACACACACACACACACACACACACACAACCACCCCACCCACCCATTGAAGTGGAGGTGACGGGAGCGAGGAGGGCGTCGGTCAGAACATTGAAAGCTCTCACTCCTGAGGAAACTCCACCCGCTACCATGAGGAAACTCTGTGTGTGTGTGTGTGTGTGTGTGTGTGTGTGTGTGTGTGTGTGTGTGTGTGTGTGTTGAAACCAGAACAGGGACAGCAGGACAACAGGAGTCCTATTTTAAACATGAATCGAGCTGTTCATGTGGAAAACCTGAAATCCTTCAGTCTAAAACAGAAACCTCAGTGTGTGTGTGTGTGTGTGTGTGTGTGTGTGTGTGTGTGTGTGTATGTGTGTGTGTACATGCCATGTATTTTAGCAACAGAGTGAGGACAGTTTGACTTCTTCTGAGGCCTGTTTGAGGGTTAGGGTTACAGTAAGTTTCAGGTTAGGGCCAGGGTTGGGGTCAGCGTCAGAGTTAACAGTCAAGGTTAGGGTTAAAGGTCAAGGTCAAGGCAAAAGGTTGGGGTTATGCCTTTAGTTGTGATGATTCAGGTCAGGGGCCGGGGGCTCATGTGAATGAGTGTCCTCACAAAGACAGAAGTACAGTAATGTGTGAGTGAGTGAGTGAGTGTGTGTGTGTGTTATCCTTGTCTTCGCTCGCAGCAGAAAAAAAAACACAGCGCAGATATTTGACCTTGTGTGAGGTCACAGTCGTGTCAGCGTGGTGTGATCGCGTCTCTCGGTGACTCGACACACTGACACGGTGCAGACTGCTGATTTGGCTGTCGTCACGTTGAATCCTGACGACTCAGCAGTTTGTGGTTTGTTGGATCGTTTCATTTGAAACAAGCGATCGTCTGTGACCCTGAAACACCAGCGAGTGACCGTCAGCTGCTTTATTCACACAGCACCTCGTTGTGCTCTCATTGTTCACGGCTTTTCTTCAGGTCGCTGCAGGATAAATAACTCGCCTGAACTTTTTACTGTCAGTCTGTGTAAACGATGTTTCCAGAGATCGATCTTGTATTTAAACAGTTTTAAAGAGGTGATGACTGAACTTGGTGATAATGTGGAGGCTGTAATTTGTGGTGCTGTTGAACTCTGTTGTTTCACACTGAGAGGTTTCTCATGTTTCTGACACACAACAGTTGAGCAGCAGCAGCAGCGTCACCAGACAGGGAATATTAACGTGTCAGACACAAGACTGTCGGTCACTGTTCATAAACACTCACCAGCTGAAGTGAAAGTAAAAGCCGACTCAGATTCTTTTGTTCAGTGTTTCTCCTCGTTATATTCATGTTTACTGCCCTGTGTCTCAGGCTGACACCTGGTCCACACCTTTTTATAAAGCCCCGCCCTCACCTGAGCGCTGCGGGGGGACATGCCCATAAACATCGTGAACGCAGAAAATGAGAAGACAATAAAAGCTCCAGTCAGAGGGCGGAGCCTCTGCAGATAAACACACCAACACACACTGAGAGGATCGTCAGTGATGAAACACTGCTGCACTTTATGGTTATCTTTAAGTTTTTTTGTACAAAAGGTTTAAAATGACAGTATTTTAAGGAAAATGATCAAACCTGAGTCGTCACCAGGAAACAATCAGGTATGTGTATTCGTACAAACAGTTCATTTAACGAAAATGAGACGATGACGAGCTAAAAATAGATCCTGATAATAAAAAGTAAGGTGAGATCTGTGTTTCATTTTTGATGACAAGACGTCAGAAACTAAAATGTTTTGAATTTTCATCAACTAAAACTCTGGATGATAACAATGACTACGAGGCATTTTTGTTTCACGACTCAAACTGAATCTCAAACAGTTGTCAAAATGAACACTGCTTACAAACATGTCTTTAAATGACTCTTTGCTTCTCTTGTATAAACTCTTCAAATGAGCATCAAGCAGCAGGAAAGAGAGCGACAGCCGTGCTCGCACCAGCATGGCGGCTAGAAACACAGACACAGGATCAATATTTATCCTCCTGGTCACGACAGGATATTAACTGAAATGAGACTTAAACCAAATGTAAGCATCACAAAATGGTCAAATTATCATACATTATGGCACTACTGATCATACATCATACAAATAGGCAAAATGATTGTTGCATACATGTGGAAATGCTGAGCGTCACACCGAGCGCCTCAAACATCAGCCTCCAACATGACCACAACTTTGAACCAACACGTCTCCACCATGGCTTCAACAAAACCTAGAAAATATAACGTGCATGACTGGAGGGTTTATTGACTGCTTTAGTTTCAGGCAGGTGTACCTAATAAACTGGCAACTGACTGTCAGGATATTTATCCATACAGATGATTTAACAGTAATGTTCACACTGACTGTTTGTTAAGGAGGAGGCAGAAAATCTTAAAGTCAGACACGGACAGATCAAAATAAAACTAACTGCTGTTATCTCCATGAAGTCGACTTTTCATGAGTTTGTTATGTTGCATTTATCAGATAAAGAGTTTTAAATGTTTGTGTCACGCGAGGAGGAGAAACGCTCTCAGCCTTCACTTTAACCTGAAATCACAACATGTGGAGATATGTGGTTTCACAGCACGGTGACAGAGAGGTTGAATAAACGTTCCCACCGACACCTGCAGAGAGTGTGTTGGTGATTCTGTGCTTTGGAGCGTTTACATTTTTACTCATTTCCTCATTTTTAATCGACTTTCATTTTGCATGATGTCAGAAGACTCGTCTGTCTCTGCTCAGAGGACTCGTCTGTCTCTGCTCAGAGGACTCGTCTGTCTGACGGTCCTCTCTAACTGGTGTCCAACCTGCTTTTATTGACGCTCTTTGTGTCCTGATTTCAGTTTTGTTCTGTGGAGTTTCTGTGAGTTGTAAATGTTTCTGCAGGTTTGGAGACGCAGAAATCAGATCCTGAATCCTAATGAACATGTGGCGGGGGGGAGGGAGGGGGCACCGACAAGGCTTCCATTGTTTCAGTGCAGAGAGAGATGGAGAGATGGAGGGATGGAGGGAGAGATGGAGGGAGAGAAACACCACAGCGTGACCCAGCGAGCCACGAGGACAAAGACAAACATGAGCAGCGTGACACAAAGAACAAACCTCACTGCTGACATGTTTGTCTCTCTGCAGCCCGTCTGCACTGACTCATCCAAAAACACACGTTTAACACCAGCAAGGCATCATCATCATCATCATCATCATCATCATCATTATCATCACAGACTCAGTCAGGTTGCTCAGTAACAACAGGACAGACTTTAGATTTATTTGAGTCAGAATCTGATGTCAGAGACTGAAAGGTACACCCGTAACACCACCTGTGGGTTCAGAGGAGCGTCAAACGCCACCTGTAGGTGGTGTAGACCTTCTTGAAGAGGTGGTCTCGGTCCGGTTACAAAGAAACTCTGGTGCGGTTGGTTTGTGGTGAGAAGGTGTTCCGACCTGGATCTGAACCAGCTGCAGTCACATGACACATTGTTTGGGTTAAACATGAGCATGTTACAGTCCTGGAGGATTATTAATGTGCACCTCCTCCTGTACTGCCTTAATATGCACATTCAGCACATCCAATGCATCAAAACATTGTTTTCTAGTTGGAGCCGCGCCTCGTTTTCAAACTGTATGGTTTGACTAAAATGAACAATGACAGCAATATAGTCCACGATGAGCAGCGCTAAAATCAACCTGCGTAGTTGTCCCTCCATTGTGACATTAGAAAGTGTCACATTTATCTTGCAAGTGTACTCTTCTTCAACGTTTGCTTTACTTCCTGGATTTTTCCCACATGGAAATTCTGACCAATCAAGAGCAGCTTTCTCACACAAGGCATTTGATCTCGTCCACGAACCATCATTAGTCCCTGATTCAGACCAAAGGAGACGACTCTAGGTCTGAGAGCAGCTGATCCAACAGCCTCCATCAGTCCTCCTTCATGAAGGTGATAATGTTCAGGTTTGTTGAAATCGTGTTAGAGGATCTGATCGGACTGTACGAGGTTTTTAATGTTCAGTGATGTTGAACCAAACCTGAACACAGTCAGACTGTTCTCTGGATTTACTGATATTTATGGATAAAGTGCTCGTTTTGCACACAGTGAGCAGACGGACAGACCACAGAGAGGATGTTATGCTGCAGGAGTGATTTGATTGGCTCTTAAAATACATGATGACTGAAGTATGTTTGAGCTGCTGATGAATAACTGAAGGTCCAAAGGGACTTGGGTTGGGAACCGGAGGGCCGCCTGTTCAAGTCCCCGTCTGGACCAAATATGGAGCGTGGACTGGTGGCTGGAGAGGTGCCAGCTCACCTCCTGGGCACTGTCGAGGTGCCCCTGAGCAAGGCACCAAACCCCCCCCAACCGCCCAGGGCACCTTTCATGGGCATCCCCCTCACTCTGATATCTCTCCGCTTAGTGCATGTATATGTCAGGGATTAATAAAGTATATAAAATTAAATTCAATTAAAAACTTGTCACAGCTCACAGTGGAGCCTTCAGCAGGAGTGGAGCTGTTTGAGGGATGTTTAGATGGAGAAACACACACACACACACACACACACACACACACACACACAGAGGCGCTGGCTCTTAAACTAACACAATAGAGAGTTACATCAGATCCTGTGGAGCTTTTAGAAAAGTTTACTCGAGCTCAACGTCTCTCTCAGAAAACACAGAATAATAAAACAGCTGTGAGAGAATTCAGGATGTTCAGCTTCATCATGATGTCACAGCTCTGAGCTTTATGTTGATGTGATGTCACAGCTCTCAGCTTTATGTTGATGTGATGTCACAGCGTCAGCTCTCAGGAAACTGATAAACAGACTCTGTGATCATCATGTTATTACAGGGTTAATGTTCATGGTTTATTTCACTTGCGCAGTTGGGAGATCTACTCGCCTGAGGTCAGTCTTTATTTGTCCCTACAGACTGTTTCATTGCTATTCTGTCGCTATGGCAACAGCTTTGGTCCGTGTTTACTTCCTGTCAGATACCAAGGAAAGGATAAAAGATTTTACAGTTTCTTTTTTTTTTTGTTAGATATTTTTTGGGGCATTTTTGCCTTTAATCGATAGGAAAGCCGAGTGTGAAAGGGGGAGAGAGAGAGAGAGGGGACGACACGCAGCAAAGGGCCACAGGCCGGAGTCGAACCCGGGCCGCTGCGGCTACAGCCCTGCACGTGGGGCGCCTGCTCCATCCACCAAGCCACCGACGCCCCAGATTTTACAGTTTCTATGTCAGTGACGGCATTAACCAACAGTCCAACAGGAAACATGGACCCATTTAAAATGCTAATGTTGTCATATCTGAAACAGTCTCTACAAATGTTTTTATATGTCCGCGCCAGCAACAGTCGTGACTGGTGGTTTTCAGATTGTCATTTTGTCCCATTCATAATAAAGCACTGTTATAATAAAGTTACCTGGCTCGCTTCGGACAGGAGCTGTTGATGTTTTGTTGTGAATTGAAGCTTCCTGTCAACAGTTAGTTGTTAGCAGTCAGCACAAAGTTAAACTTTTACTGTGGCGCCTTTAAACATGATGATTTATTCACTGTGAGCTGGAAACAAACGAACAGCTCTACAACTAATATATTAATATTTGTGAATCACACTGGTGCTCCATGGTCACAAAATAGTGGTGGTTTGAAGCTGTGATATAAAAACATGCCTTGCCTGCTCACAGAGGAGAGAATGAAGCGAGGTTCATACCAGTGGCTTAAAAAATGACAAGACCATTTACACTTGATGTTCCTGATAAAGTCATTTTATATATCTCACGTGGAATAAACTGTGATACGAGTTTATCTGATCAACTCAATGTCACCCAGCTCTAAGATTAACTATTAGCTCTCACTGCTCCTATACCTGACTGTATGTGTGTCAGTTTCAGTTGTTACTATATGAGATGTTACTATGGTACTGTAGTGTGTGTGTGTGTGTGTGTGTGTGTGTGTGTGGTTATGAAACCAGGTTCTGCACCGCTGACTGAAACCACGCCTGTACCGACCGCACTGTTTCTTCTAATAAAGACTGAGTCGGCTTTCAGGGTTCACTTCATGTTCACTTCACGTGCACGTCATGCTCACGTGGTCGAGCACTGGGAGCTGTTTTTAGTTTTTGTTTTTTTTGTACGAGGGTACGACTGCCAGCAGGACGAGATGTGCTTCTCATCCACACCACTGCACAGTCGTCCTGCCAGCGGTCTCCATGGAGACGCTCCTGTTCAGCGGCTCGAGGAGAACATTTCCCCTCCACCGCGCCCATTGTACCTTTTTCAAGAGCTCTCCTCTCGGCCTGCTCTGGAATCTGAACCCTGGACAGATTTTTAGTTTCCTCAAAGAGAAGTTTTTTTCTTTTCACATTTGTTCTGACAGTATTCATGTCGTCACACACAGGGAGAATACACCAATAGCATTTATAAAAACTGTGTGTATGTGGTGTTCACTGTTGGCTCGGTGTGTCAAGTCAGACACTGTGTGTTCAGGATGAGATGAAGACTTCAGACCTTTATTTATTTCCCTCCTGTTTCTTCTCTCTCATGTGTTTCACATATTTACCAACAGTAAATAAAGTATTATCTGACACCACGTTCTAATACACACGACTTTGATCACAAGTCTGGATGAATATCTCTATATCATGTGGACTGTGGTCATGTCACACCTCCAGCTGTTTATTCTGTGTATAACAGTCTAATGTCAGTATCACTGGACACTTTTATTTTTACAGCTTCGCTGCCTGCTGTGTTCACACTGCTCAAACTGCACACAGGTACAACCACAGGGCAGTAATTCTAGTTTACAACCTAGCGACCCAAAAGTTGTTCTTTTGATAAGCTCATAACTCATGGATAAAGAATGAGGTGATGATTTAGTTTTATTGATAAAGTCATTAGTTATGACTTATAAACCTTCTGTTAAAGGAGACTCATTAGAGAGTTGAAACCTCTAATTTAAAAAGAAACTAGAGTAACCACCTCGCGGTCGTCCCCCCAACCAGTCAGGTTACAGTTTACATCCACGTCTGTTCAGACTCATATGAAGAAGCCATGATGGAGGACAATTCTTTAAATATGGACGTTACTGCAAAGAAGCTTCAAACTCTGAAACATGGACGCTTCACAGATCTGCACAGTTTCAGTTCAGTATCTGACCAAATGTCTCCCCTTCTGCTCCTCAGATATGACGTTAAAACATGATGATGTCACAGTCAAGCTGACCTTTGATCTTTTGACCTTCGTTATTTTATCCTGTTAGACATTTGTGTGAAGTTTGGTCAGAATTAGTGCATGAATTCTTCAATTATGGACAAAAACATGTTTTGTGGGTTTATTCAGGAGTCCACGTGGACGTTTGTGTCAAATTTGAAGAAATTCAAGGTGTTAATGAGATACACGTTCACGAGAATGAGACAGATGAACAACCCAAAACATGATTCCTCCAGCTGCAGCTTTGCCGGCGTGAAGGCACAGAAAAAGTTTTGTGTTGTTTTCTATCCTCCTCTTTGAGTGGTGACTCTCAAACTGAGAATCAGGACAGCAACAACAAACTGTTTCAGACTTTTCTCTTCTCGGTTTTTTATGGTTAAATACCAAACAGTGTTTCCTCCTCAGGTCTGAAAACTCTTCAAAAGGTTAAATTGAAGTGAAATAAACAACTTATAGAAGTATTAAAGTGCTTTAGTATAAAGGGACAAGATTTAAAAAGGTTTGGACCCTCTGACGTACATGTGTTACTGAGGGAAACTGTTTTATCGGTGTCTTCTGCCTGTTGGACGGTTTCTCTACAAACTGAGAAGCTTCAAAGAAGAACAGACCGACTCACCTGAGCTGATGATGATGATGATGATGATGTTGTGCTCTACCTCTTCTCAGGTGACGGGTAACTTCGACCGTCAGGACTTCAACAAAATGTGCTGGACGTTGTCCTCGAGGAAGAACCTGGATCAAAGCAAGCTGCTCATCTCCAACGACGACGCCTTCAAGATCTGGTGCATCTTCAACTTCCTGTCTGAGGACAGATACCCGCTGACCATCGTCACAGAGGAGGTGAGTGTCAAAGGAGACGGTATCATCAGGACAAGCTGGTATCAGACGCATCTGCAGTGCTGGGATGTAACTAAGTACATTTACTCAAGTACTGCACTGAAGTACACATTTGGAGTGTTTTCTTTTCATGCCACTTTATAGTTATACTCTGTTACATCTCAACACAACACCAGACTAGTGCTTCATTGTTTTATATAAATACTTTACTGTTCTTCAGTTTGTGAACACAGCATCATGTAAAAGTTTCAGGCCTCCTGGTCAAAGTTTGTTTACTGTGAGTAGTTCAGTGAGTCGAAGATGAACTGAACTCCAGAATATATGTAGTCAATGATGAAACATTTCTTCAATATTTTAATCAAGATCAGACTTTTTAATTTCATTTTTTACAATCTCAAAATAACAAAAAAAATAAAAAGGGCCTGAAGCCAAAGTTTGCGCCCCCTGCATGATCGGTGCTCAGTAGCGCCCCCTGTTTGTATCCAGCTCAGAGTCTTTTACAGTTCTTGTTTGGAGGATTTCTTCTTGGGCCGTCTGCTGTTTGAGCTCTATCCACAGATGTTTAATGATGTTTAGGTCGGGGGACTATGAGGGGCGTGGCCTTACCTTCAGCTAACTCCTCTTGAGGTCGTCCATTGTGGATTTGGAGTGTGTTACGGATCATTGTCCTCTCTTCATCTTCAGCTTTTTTACAGATGCTGTCATGTCTGGAATTTAACTGAGTCCATTCTTCGTCTACCTGTGAAATGTTCCCCATGTCACTGGAGCATCATCCATCCACCCCCGTCTGTAACAGGTGGACAGGTGTCCCTTTAGCCCCTTTTACACTGCCAGATTTTCGGCGAATGTTGGGCCGTTTTGCTTGCAAGCTGCGAGCGTTTAGACACACAGAGCCGGACTGGCGAGTTGATCCGAGGTGCCCAATTTTCCGCCTCGTAGGGTAGACATATTGGCGGAACCCTTTTAGTTTAAAAAGACCGAGGCGGCCTTCCGCCACGGGAGGGGCTGTTGAAGACTTGTGGGAGGAGCTGTTGATGACACCGCACGCGTGACCCACTGGTGGTGGATAAACAGGAAACAGCTGATAGCAGGAATTAGCGAGCAGCTAGTAGCAAGAGGGAAACACAAACCTGACAGACACTGTAAAGATGAGCAACTGGGGAGACAAGGAATTGCGCGCCCTCCTTGTCCTCGCAAACGAAGAGGCCATTAACCGTCAGATGACGGGGACGGTGAAGAACGGGCCGACTTGTGAGAGAATTGCTGAAGGACTGACCAGCCGCGGCTTCCCTCCCACGTCACTGTTTACGTCACACGCTGAGCTACATGTTTTGTTACTTGCTCACGCCCCCCATTGCCCCGAAAAAGGCGCATTCTGTATGAACAAAAGTAGGTAGGCGGCATTTTGCTGAAACTTGTAAATGATTCATATAAAAACGTATATGTTTTATCTTAATCACAGTATTTTATAAATCTCATTATTTGGCAGTGGACACACTGGAAAGTGTAAATGATGAGGTTTCTGTCTGATAAAAACTTGATTTTATACCTGCTGAGGATCCACACATGCATCCTTGAAAATCCTCTGAGTGAAGGATTCTCTTCGGTAGAATTTGAAGGGTCTTTGTCATTGGAGCAGTCCTTAGGTGGGATTTGATGACGTAACGTCCTTAAAATTCAGCCGTTAAAGGATCCTTCCTTGACTTTGAGAAAGACCCAGAGGATTTATAAAGCTTTGAAATGTGCATCACCTGTCCTTTCCTAACGATGACTGTGAACGTGCACATTAAGGTCTGAGACTCTGGGAAAAGTTGTCTCACAGCACAGATGTCTCGGGGTGTCCAAACTTTTGGACGGTGCAACTTTAATTTTTTTTGACTATAAAATTGTAAAAACAAAAATAAAACACTGATCTTGATTAAAAACCATGTTTCATCTTTAACGTCATGTCTTTTAGAGATCAGCTCATCTTCTGGCTTTAGTACTTGAGTGTTGAACACTCTTCAACACTCCTGATGAAGGTCCAGTGGGACCAAAACATTAGTGTTACCAATAAATTATGAAGCTGAGCAGTGTGTGAGATTTTATTTTCAAAGACTCAGGTGATATTTTCCAAGACAAGTGGATGTGCGAATACCTTTCTTCAAACTCACAATGAATGAAATTTTGACCAGCTGGGCCCAAACCTTTACACGACACTGTATAAACATGTTGTTCCTCTGTTTTGTTTAATTTCCAGCAGCTTGACACGTTCGTGTTAAATGAGGAACTTTACAAGAGTAAAACTGTGGTTAATAAAAGCTTCTTGATTTTAGATTCAGCAGTATGTGATAAGAAAGTAAACGAGCCACAGAATCCGACGTCAGCGTTCAGTAGTTTGATCCTCGGTCCAAACTGAGTCAAGACGATTATTGTTTTCTATAAAACTTTGTTTTTAATGCTGCTGAGAGACCACTGAAGCTCCAAACACTTCAATATTCAGATTATATTCAGAAAGTCTGATCTGGAGTCAGTTTTTTAAGCAGGAAAACAGATTTTTGTTCCATATTTAAGGGTCTTGATTGATCCACTATTAACTGGGTACTGACTTGTATACTTGCAGTGTAACATGGCATTTATTTTCAGCAGTAACAGTCTGTAAGATCTTCACACTGAAAAGGTATTTCCTCTGAATCGGTTTGTTACTCATCAGAATTTGGGAAGTTATGAATGTAAATGTTTTTAATAGAATCAAAGTGACTTCCTGCTTCACTGTTGACTCATGTAAATGTCTTTTGTTCATTCAGGATGAATATAGATCAACAGACACAAACTCTGAGCTGGGTTTGAGTCGTACTGTTGGTGCAGGAGGTACCTCACTGTTTAGTGTTCAGGGTTCAATGTTCAGGGTTCAGGGTTCAGTGTTCAATGTTCAGGGTTCAGTGTTCAATGTTCAGGGTTCAGTGTTCAATGCTCAGGGTTCAGGGTTCAATGCTCAGGGGTCAGTGTTCAATGTTCAGGGTTCAGTGTTCAATGTTCAGGGTTCAGTGTTCAATGCTCAGGGTTCAGTGTTCAATGTTCAGGGTTCAGTGTTCAATGTTCAGGGTTCAGTGTTCAGTGTTCAGGGTTCAGTGTTCAGGGTTCAGTATTCAGGGTTCAGTGTTCAGGGTTCAATGTTCAGGGTTCAGTGTTCAATGTTCAGTGTTCANAGAATTTGGGAAGTTATGAATGTAAATGTTTTTAATAGAATCAAAGTGACTTCCTGCTTCACTGTTGACTCATGTAAATGTCTTTTGTTCATTCAGGATGAATATAGATCAACAGACACAAACTCTGAGCTGGGTTTGAGTCGTACTGTTGGTGCAGGAGGTACCTCACTGTTTAGTGTTCAGGGTTCAATGTTCAGGGTTCAGTGTTCAGTGTTCAGGGTTCAGTGTTCAGGGTTCAGTATTCAGGGTTCAGTGTTCAGGGTTCAGGGTTCAGGGTTCAGTGTTCAATGTTCAGTGTTCAGGGTTCGGAGTTCTTCCCCAACTGACCAGTTAAAAAACGTTTGTTGCTCAACAGCAGAACAGGAAGTTTCCAGCTTCCTGTTCTTTTACAAACACTGGAGGATTTATTGTGTGTAACAAACATCAGAGCTGAATCACAGGAAGATGTTTAGATTTATGTTTAATCAGCTCATGGAGATAAAACACACAGACACTTATCTTCAGTTTAAATGAACAGTTATAACAAAAAACAGTTGATGCAAATCTCTTTGTTATTCTTCTGACTGTATGTGTGTGTGTGTGTGTGTTTGTTGTCTGTATCTGAGCACAGATTGAGTACTTCCTGCGTAAGTTGACGGAGGCGATGGGGGGCAGCTGGGTGGAGGAGCGTTTCGAGGACTACAAGCTGCAGCTGAACTCGAAGCAGCAGAGTCTGAACGCCTGGGAGCTCATCAGCCTGGTGGGCTCGGGTCACTTCAGTAAAGGCATGGACCGCCAGACGCTCTCCATGGGCATCAACGAGGTCTACCAGGAGCTCATCATGGACGTGCTCAAACAGGTGGGAACCTGCACAGAGTCATCATGACACAGCGTCTGTCAGGGAACGATCAGTGAGCTCCATCCTCTGATTGACTACAGCTGCAGAGCTTACACAGCTCGTACCAGAGCAGATACATGACTGAAACCAGTCTGTGGTTCTTACACACAGATGGCGCCATAGAGCCACTACAGCGTCCCGTCCTTACACCACCTACCCAGAGCCAAACAGCAGCATCATGTGGCTCCAGTGTGTGATGTCAGACAGCATGATGACATCACAGGATCAAAAGAGGCGTGACATGTAACACAACAGCGTCATCCTCTAGTGTGACATAAAACATGTGTCAGCAGCTCTTTATAAAAAAAAACAATGACATCACATGTCAATAACAATCATTTAGCGTCCCTGTTATATGGCGGCTGATCTCGTCCTCTGCTCGGAGGGTAAGGCGCTCCTGGACATCACTGTTTGAGTTAGCTGCTAACTGCTAACAGCTACTGTTCTTCTTTTTTGAGTCAGCTGCTAACTGCTAACAGCTACTGTTCTTTTTTGTGTCAGCTGCTAACTGCTAACAGCTGCTGTTCTTTGAGTTAGCTGCTAACAGCTACTGTTCTTTTTTGAGTCAGCTGCTAACTGCTAACAGCTGCTGTTCTTTGAGTTAGCTGCTAACTGCTTACAGCTGCTGTTCTTCTTTGAGTTATCTGCTAACTGCTAACAGCTGCTGTTCTTCTTTGAGTTATCTGCTAACCGCTAACTGCTACTGTTCTTCTTTTTTGAGTCAGCTGCTAACTGCTAACAGCTGCTGTTCTTCTTTGCGTTAGCTGCTAACTGCTGCTTTTTAAATCGCTCATCCTGCCGGCTGTCCGTTTTACACAGACCTTATTTGGGTGTTGTTACTGTCTCTGTTTGCGGCTCAGAGACGAGATGACTCATTCATTCCGCGATTGTACCTTTAACACAGATCGGCGAGGCAGCGTAACGGCATGATAATCTCAGTATAAATGTTGCTTTTGATTTAACATAGATGGAAACAAAATAATCGGCAAACACTGGCGCTCTCTGTAAACTTTACTCAAAGGTTCACTGATCGACTTCTTCCAGAGCTTTCAACCACATCTCATGGTCTTCATCAGTGGAAGGATCTGGTTCAGGTGTGCAAGTTTGGATCACATGATAACAGTCTGTGGATGTATGAGAAGGTTCCTGTTTCATCTGATCCTCAGTGTTCTGATGTTACTGAATCATTTCTGTCTGAAACTTCAGTTAAAGGAGAATCTGGTGTGGCTCTTGATTCTTCTACAAATCTATGAAATGACCAGGATCACTAACTAGTGTTTGAAGTCCAGCCTGATGTTTCCTTACACAGGAAGTGATGTACAGATTATTAATCAAACACTGGTATCAGATCAGAACTCAGATGAATTCCAGGTATCTGTATCAGGACTAAACAGTCTGATCGATGTATCCCTGATGTTCCTTCACACATTATTCTGACTCGTTCCCACACGCACCGTCCTGCTGACACCAAATCACTACAGCACCAATTGTAGATTAATCCGCAGCTGAAAATAGTCCACAAAAAACTCACTGTTTCCTCCTGTTTGAGTGACGCCTTACAAAATCAGTAATTATTTATTCCTAAAAACAAAAAATGAAACTGTTCATGAGCTGTTTTTAAAGATCTGTCCTCAGTGGGAACCAACGGGCTGAACGTCACAGACAGGAAGCTGCAGAGAGTTAACTGACGGACCAACACGTTGTTTATTTTGGTCTTTTCATGATTTATTGACCATAAAAAAACAGAACATGAAACCAGCCTGATGTGTTTAAATGTTGCTAAAACGTCAAAGCTCCGTGTTGTGTCTGACTGTGACGAGCAGGAAGTTTCTTTTAGTCGAGTCAGTTATTGAGGCATTAAATTATTTTGGGAGATATAAAATGTAAAAGTGTTTTAATAAGTGTTAATAAACAGTGGAGCACAAACAGCCCTCTGCAAACATGCAATATATAAAAAAAGGAAGTGGGAGTTTGTGGTGTGTGCGGCAGGTCTGCATGTTTTCATGTGAAACAGTGGAGTGAATGTGTGACTGCGGCCGCGTAGACACAGACATAAATATCATTGTCAAAGCGAGCAGAACAAATAACACAAAGGGTTAATATTTAATATCATTAATATAATCTGAGTCTGAAAATGATCATTATATAATGAGTTAATGTTCAGAGCAGCTGTTTCGTTTAAATCACCCTGATTCTTCTCCTCCTCCTCCTCCACCTCCTCCTCCTCCCTGCAGGGCTACATGATGAAGAAAGGTCACAAGAGGAAGAACTGGACGGAGCGCTGGTTCCTGCTGAAGCCAAACTCCATATCTTACTACGTGGGCGAGGACCTGGCTGAGAAGAAAGGAGATATCTTATTGGATGGAAACTGCAGCGTGGAGGCAAGAACCTGCTGCTGTTTATCAATCTCTTGCTCCTGTCTGTCACCCTCCTCATCCTCAGGCTGATCTGATATCTGACACACAGATCTGAGCTTGATGTTCATGACGTGTCGGTCAGATAATACGTGTTCACACAGTACAGAGACGTGATGATATGACGTCAGCTGACCAGGTGTAATCATTAATTGTTTATTAGGGTCCGATCAGGGTGGTGACTGATGGCGAGCCTGGAGTTGACATTATGTTGTTGCAAGACATGCTGATTAACCATCTGAATATTGTCGTGTACTTTTCATGTTCGCTCATGTTTTCTATCTGTTGTTTTCCTGTGCAGCCGCTTCAGGACAAAGAAGGAAAGAAATGTCTCTTTCTCATCAAGTCGTCACATAAAAGCTTTGAAATCAGCGCGTCGGACAAGAAGAAGAAGCAGGAGTGGATCCAGGGTGAGTGGTGATAATACGCAGTGATAAATCTGTGGCTGCTTCAACATGTGACTCATATTGTGTCTCCTTCATTTCCTACATACTCCTCCATCATGGGCACCTGACCTGTTTTTTTTTTTGATGGTTAATGTTTAGTTTTCTCTGTAAAATCTGCTGATGAGACAAAATACAGTTTATCTCAGTGGGACATTAAATCATGTTTAAATAGCCCTACATTAAATGTGTTATCATTCTTATAGACTTAACATAGGGTTGTCCCAAACACCTATTTTTGGGCATCGAAGCTTCAGTGAGAAATATCTGCGATTAATTGCAGCTTTGGTCGAGGGTGGGGCTAAATGACAGACGAGGATGTCAGTCGATGCACCTAAAATAACGTCTCAAACTTCATTAGCATGCAGGTCGCAGTAACTTTAGCCGTAGCAGCTAGAAAAAATAAAACTTGCCCAGACGGCAGATTTACTGACAGTTTTCAGGTGATTTTCAGAGCTCATCTGTGAGACGTGTTTCCTTTGGTGTATCAGGAACTCAAATTCTGGGCGTCATATCACAAATTTTGAAACTGTTTCAGACACTTAAAGTTTTCGATATCTTGTTAGCGTGTATGCAGCCTGTCAAATGTCACATGGGATCAAACTGTCTGCAGCTTCAGTGGAGCTGCACGGCATTTAACTGACGTTAGACGAGAGCGAGTCGGAGTCACAAAACTATTTCTCAGTTTAAATGTCTGAGAGAAACTAAAAACATAAATGTTGTTGAGTAATCGAAGCTTTGAAGCTGTCAGGTCAGCTGCAGGTTTGACAGAGAGGTTCATTAGAAATTAAAGTTCAGGTTTTTCTTCCTCTGAAGAGACAAAGCAGAGCTTTAACTCACAATTATTTTCATCATTAGCAAATATGCAGATTATTTTAAATTAATTGTGTTTTATCAAATGTCAGAAAATAGTGAAATATGCACTTCATATGCAGAACACAAGTTCATGTCTTCATGTTGTTTTGTCTGATCAACACTGAAACCCAAAAATGTTTAATTTAAAGACATAAAAGAATCGTGAGAGGCTGAACGTTGAGAATATTTTCATTTTTACATGAAAACAAGTTGATTATTAAAATACTTAGCAATTCTGTCGGTTGACTAATCACTAATCTATCAATAATCAATTTATTAATCAATAATCACCTCAGCTCTGATATAGGAGCCACTGCTGACAAGTTTTTTGTGTTTTCCTACATCCTGTCATCATTAATGATCATTAATCCAGAGCTTCACTGATTATCTCTCTAACTGCAGTTTAATTTGGTGCGCATGCGCCCACAGACATGATCTGAATGTGTTTTTCTCTCTCAGCCATTCAGACCTGTGTGAGCCTGCTGCGTCAGGGTCGGCCGGCGCCGCACCGCGAGGCTCGACAGAAGCGCCGGGAGCTGCGTCTGAAGCAGCAGGCTGAACAGGAGGAGCTGGAGCTGAGGATGAGCGAGCTGCAGACGGCTAACGAGGCCAAACAACAGGAGCTGGAGAACATGCGGAAGGTGAGAACAGAAACAAACACATTAAACTGTGAATCAGGAAACGTCTGCTGCTTCATCACTTCCTCTTTGTAGTATCCTGAAATTTAAAATAGCTCAGTGTGGAAGTGTTTCTGTGACATGAGGAGGAGTCGTAATGAAACGATGATGAAGACCGGACCTGCAGTGTGAACCAGGTGTGCACCTCAAACAGATTCTCCTCCGTCCAGTCTGACATTCAGAGATCTGAACCTCTGCACGATGATGTAACGTGCACCTGATTTTTATTTGGGCTCAAAAACAGAAGATGTGAATCAGTCGTAGAACTTCTTCTCATTATTAAACTGTGAAATACACTTTAGATGAAAGAATTAAATTTAATGAATGAAGCCCAATTTCACAAATCACAGTTTGCATCAGAAGCTTTACAGCGTACGACCTCCCTCTGTCCTTTAAACCCTCACAGCTGATCAGGAAAAACTCCCACCAGAAAACTCAGAGGAGACACTGAGGAGAGACGGACGGACAACAGATGTTATGTGAACAGATCAACATAATAAAATTACAGTAATCAGTAAAAGAAAAAGACTAAAACACATGCAGAAAGAGAAGAAGCTCATAAAAGATCCAACTCCAAAACAACCCCATAAATAAAACATAACATATGTGTCATATCACCAGATTCTTTCTAACAAACAGCTCAATGAAACAACAGACCTGTTCAGTCAGTGAGTGGGACAGAGTGTGTGTGTGTGTGTGTGTGTGTGAGTGATGTGACTGAGCTCCTGCTGAGAGACAAAAAAAGAAGAAAAAACAACAACACATAAATAAGAAGTAATAAAGCCAAATGTTGCCTGCAGACATCACTGAAGGTGTGACCGCTGTGCACCTGAAACACCAGAGGAAAAATTGAGAGCCAACCAGGAAGTAATTCACTGGAATCTGTCTGTGAATGAAGGGATTTCCCAACGAGGAAATTTCTCCACCTGAAGATGAAAAAATAAAGCTAAACAGGAGAGGAAGTCCCCATCTGAGATCAAACATTAAGTGACCTGGACGAAGAAGACAAAAAAGAGGCTGGATCATGGGGAGTACCACCAGTTGGTCCAGGAGCTTCTCCTCCATCATGGACGTTTCCAGGCATATTTTAGGATGACTCAGGGGCAGTTTGACAACCTGCTGTCTGTCATCAGGCCGTATAGCTCTGGGTATCCAGCAACCACTACCACCAGTTTCCCCTCCATTGTTTACCAACTGTAAACTTGTTGTCATGACCACCACAGAAGCCCCGCCTCTCAAACCATCTGATTGGACAATGGGAAAAAGCAGAGATGACGAGGGGCGCGTTTCTGCTCTGAGTAGAAAAGAGTTGAAAGAAGTTTCATTCTCATAAAAACCATCACAAAAGCCGCCTCCAGCTGCTGAGACACTTCCTGTGTGTTCAGAAGCAGCTCAGACATGTTGCAGTGCGAAAAGGACGTTATGTTCCAGACTATGTGTTCGTCTCGACTCGGCTGTTTGGATACAAAGTGTCTGTTCTGGTCTTATCAGGAAGTTTCCTCAGCTGGACAGTAAAGTCACCACACACTCTGTTGTTAGTTATCACTGACTTGATCCTTAAAGGTGATGTTTTGAATATGAGGTGTAAATGAGAGGGTGCTGTCCAGAATGACGCCGAGGCTCTTGACTTGGGAGGAGAAGGGTACAGGGAATCCGTCGATGATGAGGGGTGGAGCTGGGGTGTGTTGTGACTTGGTGAGGGTGGATTTGGCTTTAAACAAACCCTCCTGTTACTGAACATCGCTCAGATATTGTGTTTCACTGGGAAATATGTCGCAGCACAGAAGCTGAAGACGCTCTGACTTCTGTTTCACAAAGACGTCAACATACTGAAATTAAAAATCGTCTTTACACAGACTGACTCGTTGCAGAGTGATATTTCTTATCAGGGTTCCTCCAGCTGAAGGCAACACAGAGTTAAGACTTGTTAGGACTTGTTTAATGTCAGTCACCGAGACATTTAAGACCAATTTTACAATAACAAGGGACCAACAGCTGACAGATGGTGGATCATCTGCTCTGAACATCTCCGCTGGAAACAAAATCTGAGTGTCACTTCATCTGTTCTGACGTGGTGACGTCATTGTAGGAGGCATTCAATAAATGTTTTTTGAAAATATATCACGTTATCAGTTCAGATCAGAGAAAAACGAAACACTTCTACTCCCATGTCTCAGCATTTTAGGACTTTGTAAGACTTTTAATGACACTCACAATAAAATTTAAGACCAATTTTACGATAACCAAAACTGAAGGAAAAATAACACCAACAGACGGAGGATGTACGTCATGTGATGGAGGATTTTCTTGGTGATTTTGTGTTTTTCAATCTACGCTTCATTCCACTGTCTTGATTCCACCGTGTAAAAAAACCCTCATTTTTAGATCAGTGAATTCAGTGTATTTCAGACTTTTAAGGAACCCTGATGATGTTATTTTATTATAATTATTGATGCATTAATGCGTTCATCAGTTCGACGTTGTAGCTGATGAAGGTGGAGCTGATTTAACTCCTTCATATCCTACTGAGTAGATTCATCTATAATATTCATCACATATTAGTTTACTTATATTTTGTAGGAATAATCTGAACCTGAAAAATAACTAGAAACTAAAACTCAAATAAATGTAGTATGAAGTAGAATATTTACATCTGAGAGTAGAAATATAAAGTACCATTGAATAAAAATATCTAAGTAAAGTTAAAGTACTTCCAAACTGTAGCCGAGTAAATCTACTTCTGTTCCACCGCTGTGTGATGTCATGAATTAAATCTTCTACTGGGCTCATTAAACCTGAACATCAGAGGAAGGAACTCTGTTTTCCTCAAAGGAGGTACTGTAAACGGATATTTATAGTTCAGTTATCATCATCATCATCATCATCCTCACTGCATGTACAGTCAGTCCTGCTGATGTCATCACAACACAAAGACTCAGAGCTGATTCAACAACATTCCTCTGAGACGACGTCACCGAGCGAGAGTGAAGTCTATTATCTGAGGAGCTGAATATACACACACACACACACACACACACACACACACACACACACACACACAGTTAAAGTAGGTCACCTCACACTCTGCTGCTTCTCCTCTGAAACTCAGCAGCAGCTCATGAATACAAACCAGAGCTAAGCTCCGCCCCCTGAGGCCTCCGACTGATGAATAATCTGTGACTGAGCACAAACACAGGAATGTGGAAGGGGGAGGAAGGAGGAGGAGCAGGAGGGGCAGGGAGGGACAACGGTCGTCTCCATTCAACATGTTCTTCCAGTAAATCAACCTGACTCACACCTCTGTCTGTTCACACTGACTGTCAGAGACGGACGGACGGGCGGACAAATGTCAATTAGATGTTAATCTGTATGAGAAATAAAGAAAGAAAATGTGTGTAATAATCATCCAGTTATAGTGATCGATACGACTCGGACAGATCCAGTTATAGCGATCGACACGACTCAGACAGAGTTGCTCATTAGAGGAAGTTTCTACTGTAGGTGAATGATCACCTCTCTGACAGCGTCAGTCTTTGTAAAGGGTGATTATATGTTGCCTCAGATTGTACAGGTGTCCCTACTAAAGTGACCCTGAGTGTATGTACAGTACGTCAGGCTGTTTCAGAGTTGGACACGTTTGGTTCTCAGGCCTCATCTCGTCTCGTCTCCCACAGTCGACCAGAAACAAACACAGATACTCTTAATGACTCATTTACATATCAATACTTGTGCAGCCATTAAAGAGGAAGCTCCGTTTCTCCACGCTGGTAAAAAGACTGAAACAGAAGCAGAGCAGCTTCACTGACTCACAGCTCAGATTATTCACACTGTTGGTGGCTTAGTGGTAGAGCAGGCGCCCCATGTACAAGGCTGTTGCCGCAGCGGCCCGGGTTCGAATCCAGCCTGTGGTCCTTTGCTGCATGTCATCCCCCCTTCTCTCTCTCCCCCTTTCACGCTTACCGGTCCTGTCCATTAAAAGCAAAATGCCCAAAAAAAATCTTTAAAAAAAAAAATAGGTCAACAGGAAAAAGGTCCAATACTAACAAGCTGAAAGGGGGCATATCTCCACCTATCGTAGAGGAGTCACACATACTTGGGTCAATAAATGGATCCCCCTCCCGTGCTTGTATACTGGGACAAGGACAGTAGTCCAGTTAAATGTCCTCATCCAGCTGGGACTGTAGCTTCACTTCACTGTTACCATGGAAACACAGTGGGTCTCATTCATGAAAAGTTAGTAAATCTGTGTGTAGATTTGCACATAAAAGCCTACGCTACTAAGAACCTACTCCAGATTCAGGATTGCGTTGGAAACTCAGATTTGATCGTAAACACGTGTGTATGATCTTGAATGCCAATCCATCGTAAAGTGACAGCGCGCTCCCGGCAATCAGCAATTAGCATAAATCCCCGCCCATGAATAGCCAATGACCACCATATAAGGAGGTGTAGGTGCATCCAGTCGACCTGTCAGTTATGGCGCGAACAAAGAAAGAGAGAGAAAGAAAAAAGAA
>NC_065525.1:40467910-40474479 GCF_006386435.1 Epinephelus moara | reverse complement strand
TATGTGCTTTACTAAATTTACACAAGCACTACGAGTGGTCGGGAGCAGGAGTGGATTTTGTTAGTAGCTACGAAAAGATCGGAGCTACTAAAATATTGATGAATGCGGACATGCATGTAAATTTCCGTCTGCGAACAGTTTACACACAAATTTCTTCTGCTCACATTTCATGAATGAGACCCACTGAGTGTTGGACGGCGGCCTGTCTGTCACTGTTTTCTGTCTCAGGTTCTATTTTTCTTGTACACATGTAACCGGTGGTGTCTGACTCTGTGTTGAGTGCGTTGTGTTTGAGGAAGAGACTCAGACGTGGATATCTTTGGAGGCAGTCTCCATTTAATCTGATGGAAGCAGAAAGCAGCATAGATACAAAATCCTCCGGTCAGTAACGTTGTCTTCCATAAAACGTGCCCCTACACAAATTAAATGACACAGAAATATGTTGTAGTGTATCGTAAGCACTTCACAACAAGTTTAAGCTAGCCAGTAAACTTTTAAATGCAAATAACAGAGGCTAAAACACAGAAATTTCTCCCGACTGACATGTCAGGTATTAACTAAAATAAATAAAATAAACTTAAGGTTACACAGAGTTTGTGTAATTATAACACAACAACCAATGTACATTTTCCTTTACACATATCACTGCTGCATGACTGACCCTGTTACACACATATTTAATGAACACTGTTGAGAGGTTTAACATCAGCAGGTGAAATTCAGTCAGACTTCCTCAACTGCACAACAAAGTTTGAACGACTGCTTGAGGTGGTTTTTAAACTTTGAGATCACTGAAATAGGAACGTAACATATTTATTTTGATATCAGATGCTACAGACTCGTCCTGCGCTGCTGTATCTTACCTTCGGTCACAGTGCTGCTACTTACAGAGTCTGGTCTTTTCTAAGGTGGAACACAGTGTCAAACATTGGAGAACAACTTCTTTAAGTGGCCATAAAAACCACAGTGACTGTACTGGTGTTAAAGAGGTTTCCAGTCTGGTGCAGCGCCCGGCGTGTTGCAGCCATCAGTGGATTGTGACAGACGGCGAAATAGTCAGTCAGACTGGTTCACATGGTCGTTGTGTAACGAACAGAGAACAACAGTTTGTCTTTGTGTGGGATGACACTGAACGCTCCCCCATGAATGGACAACAATCTGCCATTGAGGTGAAAGTCCTGTCTCATAGAGACGTCTGCATGAATGGACAATGATACACATGTAAGGACACACAGAGAGACAGAGAGGCTCTGAACTCACAGATACACAATAAGCTCTCACACTGCGCTGCTATATTTAAGACACTCTCACTGACTGAGGAGCGTTCACAGCCCGGTGACATCACCCGTCAACATGAGGTTAAACCAGCCGCACATCTCTGTCAGCTTCTTGTTTCTCCTGTCACATCTGCTCTGACGCACAACTAAGGAGTAAACTTTAACTTCTGTATAAACGTGTGAAAGAGTCTGAATATTTAACAGGAAAAAACTCAACCATCAGTCCTCCGATGTTTAACGAGTCGACTGAAAGAAAAAACTAATCAAGCTCAAAAAAGTGACGACAACTAAAGAAAGACGAACTGAGTTCACATTTTACTATTTCAAATATAGAGTGTACGAGAACAGGAGAGTTTTAGGAGCTCAGAGTGTTAAAGACCTGACAGAGTCTTTACATGTTGACTCCACGTGTTTTTTCAAATGGAGACATCCACTGAGCCGTCAGCACGAAGCAGTGACGCTGGGTAGAGCACTGATAATATTAATAACAATAATGGTAATATTTTATTTTATTTACCCGTAGAACTTCTAATAGTAGCCCGGGCTATTATTTTCTTAAACCACTGAATCAACAGGCCCATATTTGGGACCGGCCTTTAATTCATTTCACACCAAACTTTTAATCAGCAAAGATCAGGAAATATAATCAAACTGTTTATTTAAACCAGAATGAATATTACTGTATATAAATTAGGCTTTAGATAATAAATCAACTATGAATCATTCATTTGATTTAACATCAGAGAGAGTTACAGCACCCGACACAACCACACTTTATCCTGTTAAAACAATCCTCACAACTGGGATTCATTTTTATAAAAACCCTTTTGATCCTTGTGATGTGAGGACCCTGACAGACTGAAGGAATGTGAATAATTTACAGGGTAATCCAGGAACAGACACATAATCTGAGGAAGCCTTATACATCTGAAGAACTTCTATAAAATAAACTACTTGGTAACGAGACCAGGCCTCTAATGGAGACAGAAATACAAAAACAGCCGGTGCCTGAAACGTCACATGTGGTGATACCATTAACATTTCCAAAAGGAGCAGTCTCTGGTGTGCGGACTTGTCTTTGTATTTTTGTATTTGTTCTTCTGTCCAGCACCCAGTATTGATCCCAGTATTGATCCTTTTTGGATGTGTGCTGTTTTTTTGAGTCTCTAACAGAGACAGGCCTTTATTAGTGCAGTCACACCGGGCCAGTAACAGAGACTCGGCTTTTAATTGAAGTTTTACTGTATTTATTTTTTGATTTAAATACATTTGATTATAATCTGCTCATTTCATGTTTTGTTATCAACATTTCTAAGCAGGACGTATTAGCAGTGGACACTGTGTATGTTCACTGTCAGTCCCTCTTTATAACTTATATTACTGTCTGTGTTAAATAAAGGTTTTACATTTCAAATACCTACACAGGTCACACAGTCACCTCTGTTTATAGACTGAAGCCACAGTGTGCATCTCGGCCTCTAAACTAAAATAAGCAGAGTGTAACTGTGACAGGGCCGACATCTCTGCTCCTGTTAAACAAACTGTTCACCTGAGTTTAAAGATGAAACCTGTTCACAGGAAACAGGAGGTGTTTTTATTTACTGGGATCAATCTGACCTTTTCTCCTCTTCCGTACAGGCTCTGGAGGAGGCTGCGGCTAATGCAGCAGAAGAAGAACGAAGGCGTCTTCAGACCCAGACTGAACTCCAGGACCGATACAGGACGGACCTGGAGAGAGAGAAAATGGTACGTCACCTTCCACTGAATCATTGCGTCACAACAGGCGGTGGAGCAACATCAATACAACTTCCCTTTTTTTAATATAATGCAGGATGTTTTTATTATTACAGCAGGTGAGTTTAATATTCTGACTGAACATTATCTACAGGTGTGAGACTGAATACTCAACAACATGAAACAGAGTTAAAGTGGAGACACGCTGCAGCTCAGAGTGAAGCTGAAACAAAAGCACACAGATTATTTTCAGTTGTGTTGACTTCCTGACTCCTCAGATAATAACACACTTAACACACAATTTATAACACACAGTTAATAATACTACATGTGGTGGTGATGTCTCTATGTACTGACTTGCTCTGTTGTTTG
Organism: Epinephelus moara; assembly: GCF_006386435.1. Classification (NCBI taxonomy): domain Eukaryota; kingdom Metazoa; phylum Chordata; class Actinopteri; order Perciformes; family Serranidae; genus Epinephelus; species Epinephelus moara. The sequence continues at coordinate 40,471,096 of NC_065525.1, read as the reverse complement.
AACAGAGACACACATTGGTGACTGTACAGTCTGTTTGGTAGATGTAACCGAGAGGCATCAGTGCTGCACCTCAGGGCCTCTGTGATAACGTCTGCACATGCTTAGTGTTCAGCGTGGATGTGGTGCACCAGCAGAAGATGATTATCTTCCATCAGTAACGTTATGAGTTGTTCTCAAGATGAGACAGTTTAATTTCATCACTTCAGACATTCAGTCTGACTCTGACAGCGTTAAACAGGCTGAATATAAACTCAGTCTGACTCCGACAGCGTTAAACAGGCCGAATATAAACTCAGTCTGACTCTGACAGCGTTAAACAGGCCGAATATAAACTCAGTCTGACTCCGACAGCGTTAAACAGGCCGAATATAAACTCAGTCTGAGTCCGACAGCGTTAAACAGGCCGAATATAAACTCAGTCTGAGTCCGACAGCGTTAAACAGGCTGAATATAAACTCAGTCTGAGTCCGACAGCGTTAAACAGGCTGAATATAAACTCAGTCGGTGGTGCTGTTACTGACCTCTAGATAAAGTATTTATTTACCTGGTCCCACAGGTACGGCAGCAGATGGAGGAGCAGGTGGCCCAGAAGTCCACTGAGCTGGAGCAGTACCTGCAGCGAGTTCGGGAGCTGGAGGACATGTACCGCCAACTGGAGGACGCGCTGGAGGACGAGCGGCGTGCCAGACAGGACGAGGAGGCCGTCAGGAAGCTGCAGGCACGGTCAGTGGTGTTTGTCTTCATACAGGTCTGTTGGACAGGAAACTGTGTGTGCTGATGTGTTCAGACACTGAGGAATAAATACAGAAACATTACAGTGATGTCAGCGCCGGTCAGATTAATGATTTTACAGATAATAAAGTCTCTGCTGACACCACTGAGTGTGAGCTTGAGAGAAGTCAAACATGTTAACCTGAAGAGTTGTTTTCTGTCGTTAGCGAGTCAGAAACCTGCAGGTTAATAAAAGAAAGCAAATCATATTAATGTGAATGTATAAAAACTAACAGCTGAGCAAACTGCACAGAGCTCGCTGTGCAAATCAGCCTCTAAAGAGCCAAACACAAACCATTAACTGCTGGACTCGTCATGATTCTCCTTCACACCTGATAAAAAAACACATTATTTATTTGTTTGTTGTTAAATGCATCTTGTTGTGCTCCAAAAAACTCTTATTGAGTGATTCTATTTTTTTAATCATATAATCATTAGAACTCTAAAATAAGTTGGTTGTAAACAGCATTTCTTTGAGCCAGCTGACGGCTCGTTACACATGAACGTGTGTGCGCAGATCACCAGGAAGGTGCGACCTCCGCCTCAGTCGGAGTCTGGAAAACTTGGACCAGCGGCCATCTTTAAAGTCTGTTAGGAAACATACGTACATGATCAACACACACACACAAGGAGTTACAGAGGTAGATAAACATCCCATGTAGCTGCTGGTCCCCGTCTGCTATCAGCTGATTGAAGCCATCCACCTCAGATATTACAGTTTATATAAATGCTGACGCCATATTTACAGTCTCATTAATCCCTGAACACGACCCGTCTGTAACCAGACTCGTGTTGTGACTCTGCTCCTCTTATTTTTTCACATGCAGCCAGACTTTGGACATGTACTTCCCTCTCTCCGCCACATTTCCTCTCCTGTCCTTCCTTCGTCTGTGCTGACATTAACTTTCCACTTCACATTTGTCTAACCGCTGCTGAGCCTGTCAGCACTGTGGGTCTGACCACAGAGCTTTTATTAAACTGCTGTGTTAAAAAGACAGCCGTCAGTCCGTTAGTATTTATTAATGAAGGCCGTGTACAGGACGCCATCATCCTAACAGCCCAACATACATCACACAGAGGTGTTCAGGTTTGAGTCACAGCTACAGAGTAGATTTCAGTTACATGTGTGGAGACGTAGAAAATAGGAACATGTTTTTTCCCAGCAAGAAACTGAGTGTCATAATATTTTTTATACATGTTGTCATCAGCACTGCTGTAGTTCCTGTGTGTCTGTGTGCTTACACAATTTGCTTACACAATTCTTCAATCAGCTGTGATACTAAATTCATACAAACAAACAACCAGCTGTGACCTCACCTGTGATTCATTCAGATCTGTATCTGCCTTCATATGAAACATGTTTGATACAGAATATTTATCATTAATCCAGAGTTACGTTCTTGAACCATGATGTTAAAAACACAGTCCGTGATTGCTCCACAGCACCACCTGCTGACACACTGACACACTACAACCACCACTGTTTACCATCAGCTGCTTAATTTTATTTCTAAACTGAGTAAACATTTGTTAAATCCTCTTTCACACGTTAGATTTAGATATTAGGGTCGACATTATTTAATACATGCCTCACTTTAAACGTCTCTAAGCTGTAAATGTTTTAACCATTGTGGTAAATGTACTCACAGTATGTACTGATGGTCGGGACTGCAAAAATGTTGGGGTTGTATGGTGGCTCATAAAGTCTTCTAACAACTAGTATTACTGCCTGGTGGCTGTATGCAGGGACGCGGGGTACGAGGGGTACGCAGGGTACATGTCCCCCCACAACAACTCAGAGCTCGTTTTCCCAAGTTGTCCTGAACACACCATGAGTGGGAGGTTAAGGTGCACACTTGGTGCTTCTTTTGTTCCCACCATAGCAGAGACATGCTCCCTCTGTAGGCGCAGAGCAGGGAGGATGTCGTGTGTGTCTGAACTAAACTGTACAGCAAGCAAACCAACAAGAGGCAGAAACCCTGCATTCAGTCTTTATATCAAACCATGTGAGTCGAGTTATAGTTAGCTGATGTTAGGGTTAGCTCAGTGAAAACATACTATACCAGCTGAGTGTCACTTCGGATAGATGAGGGTTAGAGAGACCCACTCTCCTTTATTTGTACTCACTATCTGCATATATATTTTTAATCACTAGGCAGCAGCACTGACAGGCAGGAGGGTGCACAGGTGACGAGAGATATTACGTGATTGTCAGAATTACAGAATTATAATAATTATATTAATATTATTAGAATTATATTTTCTACTCTAAATTTAAAGGGAAATTTCGGTTTATTTCAACCTGTCTCCTATCGTCCTAAATTTGTTTCAAGTGACTAGTGACATAAAAATAATAGTTAGCATGTTAGCCGTTAGCCTAGATACAGCCGGGGTGCATAGTAGCGTCAGACCTGT
>NC_065525.1:40417260-40467261 GCF_006386435.1 Epinephelus moara | reverse complement strand
ATGCTAACTATTATTTTTATGTCACTAGTCACTTGAAACAAATTTAGGACGATAGGAGACAGGTTGAAATAAACCGAAATTTCCCTTTAAGATGTCTTTGCACACACACACACACATCTATGTGTGTATATATATATATATATATGAATATATATACATATAAATAATCTGTGTGTATATATATATATATATCTATACACACATACACATATATTTATATATAAATAATCTGTATTAGTGCAATAGAAAGAGGAACAAGGCAGCCTCATCAGGGTTCTCATTTATAAAACTGCGTAGGATCCACACAACAAATGTACGTAAAGACAAAAGCAAAAGTCTGTTTTAATAGATTTCAACTTTTGTGTGTGAAGAGGAGTATGCCTCTTTCAGGCTTCGTTTTTTGCATACGCAGTGTTTATAAATGAGACTCTTGGTGTTTTTAGTTTTTTGTTTTTTCTTTAGGAGCATAGGTCCAATTAAAGAGAGAATGGGAGAGAATTCTTCAATACATCATTCAAAAAAAAAAAAAAATCGTCTTACAAGGTCACATTGACCTTTGACCTCTGATCACCAAAATCTAATCAGTTCATAGTTGAGTCCAGGTGAACGTTTGTGCAAAATTTAAAGAAATTTGTGATATCTTGTTCGTCCCGTCCGGGCCACAGCTGTCCTCAGTGTGGAGGCACAAAAAATCCAAAATGTTTGTGTCAGTGAGAAAAAGGAGGAAACGTTTGTATGTTTATGTTGTGACTGACCTCAGCTGTGACACTGTGGCACTGTGACGCAGGACTCAGGCTCAGAGCAGCTGCAGACGACAGACCTGTGTACAGGATTATTAAACTAACCCATGTTTAATGTCTGTGCTGAGCAGGTTACTGGAGGAGGAGGCTACAAAGAGGGCGGAGCTAGAGGAGTTCCACCTGCGGCAGCAGCTCGCCATCTCAGAGACGGAGGCTGAGAAAAAGGAGCTGGAGAAGGAGCGTCTGGCCAAAGAGAGCGCCCTGCAGGCCGCCATGAAACAGCTGGAGCAGCTGGAGCAGGAGAGGCAGGGGGCGCTGGAGCAGTACCAGGTCAGCTGACAGTGGTCATACATTCACCAACTAACATCTGGCTTTGTCTTCAGTGGGAAAGGTTACAGGTGGTATTCATCCCAGGGTCAGATGAGTCAGCAGTAGACTCAGGTATTTACGGCAGTGATGGAAACATGACGTCAGGCAGGACATGCTAATCTTCACCCCTTTTAGAGTACATGAGGTGCTCACTCTCTACATGAGGTGCACACTCTACATGAGACACTCTACATGAGGTGCTCACTCTCTACATGAGACACTCTACATGAGGTGCACTCTCTACATGGGGTGCTTACTCTACCTGTTGAGGTTGGCCCTTGTTTTGGTGTTTTTGTCACTTACATGTATGTTGTGGATGTTGTTATTTTATTTACACATGACAATAACTTGAACTTGTCGGGACATGAGTCAGTTACAGTAACGACATCACAGTGTTACTCATCAGAACCTGCAGGTGAAAGTCAGTGGAGGAGCTGCATCTAACCAGTTTTACTATTTATTAATCTCAGTTCTTATTAAGTGTATAAAAACCATTACTGGTTAAAGGATCACTCTCAGATTATTATCAGCACCTCAGACTCTCCTCCCAGCTCACTGCTGATGTTTGGAGACTCAGCTGTGAGCTGTGGAGCAAATCTTTAACAGAGGACACAAAAGAAATGTTGGATATTTATAAAACAGATTTTTCTTAACACACTATTTTTCTTGAAAGTCGAACCCAAAATGCAGCACGGTCACAAAAACCTTCCTGAGAGTGAGTTTAAGTTTTGTAGTTGCTGAGCAGTTATAAAGTTATTTGTCTCCTGAAGGATCACACACAGCTGTGCTGCACAGGGATGTCCTCTAACACTGTTTATCTGTTGTGACAGTGAAAACAGAAACTCTCATCACTGCTGTTATTCATACCTAACATTATGACTTTATGTCTACACAGAAGTCTTTCAGTTCACCACCAGGTGTCACTGTGTGACCACTGGATGGGAAACAGCTGTTTAGAAATCAGGGTCAATCATGAAAGAACTTTAATCACGTTATCTGTTAATAGAGGATTTTGAAACGTGCTGTTCTTAAATCTTGATTAAAGTTTCCAAAGAGTTGTTAGAAAGGAAAAACCTCTCCCTGTACCATCTGTTCATCAGTCTGTGTGTGTGTGTGTGTGTGTGTGTGTGTGTGTGCACACGTGTGAACCAGACGGTGATGAAAAAACTGGAAGACGCAACAAACAACACAAAAACCTGGAAACACAAAGTGGCTGAACACGAGGGAATGTTACGACTCATCCAACCAGGTAACTAATGCACGCCGACCTCTGTCTGTGTCTGTGTGTCTAGATTTAGATTTTCTTTATTGTCATTGCAACAAGTGCAACGAAAGGTAAGGTGCAGGCCATTCAGTGCAAAAAAACAAAGCAAAAAACTTTGTGAAAATAAAAACACAAAAAGACAAGATAAAATTACAATAATCTATCTGAGGAGATATCTGGGTGTTTCAGCGTGGGGACAATCAGAGGACAGGTGGAGTTAGCTTCAGGTTGTAGTCCAGATTTTTATTGTTTCAAACTCTATTTCCGGCTGTTATTCCACTTGTTACGGTGTTTGTCTCTGTGACACCATTTAAATGTAAATAAGATGCAGTGTCACATGACAGTCTGAACAGGAGGCTGAGTCACTTCGGAGTCAGAAACACCACAGGAGTTTAGGAGCAGCTTCACCACCTCATCCTCACAGCTGATATCTCCAACACTCTGCAGCTCACACTGAAACTATCTGACTGATAAACAGCACCACAGGTCATAAGTAAAATATGTAGTTTTAATTTTGGGTTGAACTTTCCCTTTAACTGAGAGCACAGTGACCTTTGACCTCAAGTAACATTTAACAAACTGACATCTGACTGTTACAGTGGTCAGTCTGTGCCGCTGTTACTACGTCATTAGGTGAAGTATATTAGTGAAGTGTTTCCTGCAGCACGGAGCAGCTGTGTGTTAAATACAGTGTTAAAGGTGTTAATATTAAAAGGTGTTATTGCGGTCACACACACACACACACACACACACACACACACACACACACACAGATTGTTTCCTCTCCACAGCTCCAAACTGCTGCCATGAATAAATGTGATGGCGCCTGGTTCCTAATAATTTCCCCACAGAGTTCATTAGTGAAATTAGTGAAGGAGAAACAACTTGGCTCCTTTAAACCTGAGACTCTCTCGTCATCTGTCTCAGCCAACACAGACAGGCTCCAGGGACACAACACTACAATCAGATATCTAAATTCTGCTGATACTTTTGGCCTCGGCGTTCACAGCAAGAATGTTGTTTACTACAGAGGAGAGAGGACAACGTGAAGAGACAGAATATTATATAATATCAGTCCAAATTCCTTCAGTCAGAGACTTTAAAATGGCTTCTGATACGTCTGATACCAGTAAAATCACGCTGATGTAAAGAGGTTAAAGTGCAGTTTAATGTCACATTAAAGATAAAAATAACTATAAATGACTGAACATAACACTTAATATGGCTCAGCTGCATCTGTATGTTTATATCTGTTTAATGATGAAGAGTCTGATATCTGTGTAAAGAGACGGGAGGAGTTTGGATTCAACAAAAGTCACAAACTGATCTCTGATTAAAACAGACTGACTGATCTGTATCAGCACTGAGAAAATCCTCCAAAACACAAACTGTGAACAGATCGAAAACACGTTGGTTTTGTTGCAGCACGACACGACACGACACGACACGACACGACACGACACGGGCAATGAAAACTAGGATACGGTTATATTTTCCAGCTGCAGACAGAAACACGTAACTGCACGCTGTAACAGATGTGTCAGAAGAACTAGACACCAGACCTCAGGATTAGACACATTCAGTATGATGGAGCTGCTCACCTGGTGCATATGAGTAGGTAGAGCTGCAGCTGGAGCAGCCATGTGACCCCGCCCTCCTGTTGTGTGACCCCCGTCCCCGCTATGTGACCCTGCCCACCTGTTATGTGACCCTGGCCCCTGCTACGTGTCCCCGCCCTCCTGCTACATGACTCGCCCACCTTAAAGCCCAACTTACAGGTTGGAGACCATGGTGAATAAATATGTAGGAAAATGATGTAGAAACTCGATTAAAACAAAAAACAAAAACATAGACACACTACAGTGACTTTTGGTGTTGTTTTTGTGAGAGAATTTTGCTTCCGCATCTAAAAACCCACTAACCGGAAGTGACGTAGCGTAAGGGAGTCCGGCCGAGTTCGATTGAGTGTAACATTAATAAACATGGACCCCAGTACTAGTTTTGAGACTGAAGAGGCTGAAAATGTACATTCATATGCATACGACGGCCCACAGGTTTATAATTATGAGCCTGCTAGGCGTCCAAGAGACCAGGAACAGATCAGGGTTAGGAGAAATAACGGCCACAGGAGAGAAATAGAGCTGTGGTGTGAGGAGAACCAGTGGAGAACTGGGCAGGTGTCTTGGTGAGCGACCAGCGTTAGCTAACGATGTCTAACGCTGTGTTCACATCACAACATTAAGTTTGCCATCACGTATTAGGTTATAACAAAGCTACCAATAGTTCTGCCAGTATTAGATAACTAATGCTACTTACCCATAACAGAAACTAATGCGCAAATATCAGCTTGTATCAGACGTATCTTGCTATGCGTGTTATAACTCCGCATTACGGTGTATTGACGTCCGCGGGAGAGAGAGGGAGAGAGAGAGAGATACGAAGATTTCCTGATAATTTTTTGTATGATAGGTGCTTGTGTGGGAACTGCCAGCCCATGTCCTCAGCTGTGGAGAGTATGTGCTGCAGGGAGGTGGATGCCTTCTGGGCTCTGGTGGAGAATCTGACCCCCAGACCAGACATAACATGCCGCCCATCAACCCTCACGCCACCCGCTCCTGTCTCAAACACGGAGGCCTCCCTCTCCGCGGAGCCCGCCCGCCCTCGCACATACCCCCGAGGCTCGGAGACCCGAGCCACAAACAGCTCTGGGGCCGCAGGGCTCGGGCTCACGTCTCGAGCCTCGGGGGTATGTGCGAGGGCGGGCGGGCTCCGCCAGGAACATAATCCTCCTGTCCAAAATGAGCGCTGCACACCACCGCGTTTTTGGTCACAGATGAAGCTGTGAAATCGCGCCTCTTCACCTGCACAAAACGCACCCAGGCACGAAAACTAACTCCACTCCTTTTTCTGTCCGGAAAACGGTGGACTCGATGTCCTGACAGACTCGGGTTTGTGCAACCTGCACAATTCGGCATAATCACAAATGGTGAAATGCACTGTTAACAACCGAAAAAATACTAACTCACAAGTTTACTACCGCTCAGACTCACTACCACCTACTACTGCGCATTGGACAGACGCAGGGTCAAGGACGCAGAGTCCCTCTCGTGACGTAGTATCTGGCGATGTTGAAAAAAAAAGCGTTTTTAGAAGAGGAGCTAAAAAGAGCCACTTTTTCCTCTGAATTTGTGCCCTTATGTCATGTAAACCATAATAAATTCTGAATTAACTTCTCATATGGTAATTTTCAGACAAGGTTATGTATATATTTAAAAAAAAAAATTAACCTGCAAGTTGCACTTTAACCTGCATATCAGTCCAGGATCAGCCCCCCTTCACCCATTGGCCCAGGAGCAGCAGCCATGTCAGAAACCCTTTGTTAGTGGTTACAAAGATAAGAAGCGTCAGGGAGAGGTGGCTGAGGTTTGGGTGATGAAGAGTTTCATCGTATCAAGTGAATCATGTCTTCATGTAGAAAGAATAATAAAGTGGATCATTGCTACGTTTGGCCTCATATTTATTCACCTCAGAGTGGCGCTGTAGCAGCGTTCCGATAACCCTTGTGTTGGTGGGTGTGGTTTGAGTTGCGTGTCATTTACGCTATGAACAGAATGTGTCTGCAGCTGAACATGTGTCGGCACATACACCAAAAAAAGCCTCTAACTTCTGGGTTTAACCTCCACGTGATGCAGCCAGCTGAATATGCACAGTGGCGGTCCTCCTCCTGGCCCCGCCCACGAGTTTCAGCTCGAGTTTCAGCGCCATCTAGTGAGCTGAGACAGCAACTGATTTCATTATTCTTGTACCAAAAGTTGTTTTAAAATGCGTATTTGCAAAAAAAAAAAAAAACATATATAAGATGGATATTTGGCGTCCGTGTATCGATACAATATCGCCACGCAAAACATCACCGTACTGTGTAAAACCGCACTTCAGAAAGTCTGAACTGTCCCTTTAAGCCACTTTTAAAATTTCAAATGTGACCGAACTACTTTGACTTCCTGTTTACAGTTGATGTCAGTGACACATGACTGCACACAGGGTGAAATATTAAAGGTTATATCATGGAACATTGTCTCCTCCTCCTGTAGGGTCAAAGGGACAGCAGCTCATCACCAACTGGGGCCCAGCGGCCTTCTCTGATGCAGAGCTCAGTCTGAGGCAGAAGAAGTGGCAGGAGATGAAGAACCAGACGACCCAGGCCCAGTAGGTCCTCATCTCAACCCTGAACCTTAAACATGTCCGCCACTCAGAGGAGACGAGGAGATGAGGAGAGAGGGCTGCTGGGATACAACAGGTCTGAGGAGGGACTGGGAGGAGTTCTCTGGATGTTCAGTGTCCACATAAAGCATTTATCATGAGGGGGCATTAAATAACCATCTGTAAATCTGTAGTGGGAACCAGCACCTGTAGAGCTGGTTTAAACAAGTCAGTGTAGACCACAAGTCTCTGTCAGCGTAGACCACCACTGATTAAACAAGTCTCTGTCAGCGTAGACCACCACTGATTAAACAAGTCTCTGCCAGTGTAGACCACCACTAATTAAACGAGTCTCTGCCAGCGTAGACCACCACTGATTAAACAAGTGTAGACCACCACTGATTAAACAAGTGTAGAGCACCACTGATTAAACAAGTCTGTCAGCGTAGACCACCACTGATTAAACAAGTCTCTGCCAGCGTAGACCACCACTGATTAAACAAGGCTCTGTCAGCGTAGACCACCACTGATTAAACGAGTCTCTGTCAGCGTAGACCACCACTGATTAAACAAGTCTTTGTCAGCGTAGACCACCACTGATTAAACGAGTCTCTGCCAGCGTAGACCACCACTGAACGAGGCTCTGTCAGCGTAGACCACCACTGATTAAACAAGGCTCTGTCAGCGTAGACCACCACTGATTAAACGAGTCTCTGCCAGCGTAGACCACCACTGATTAAACAAGGCTCTGTCAGCATAGACCACCACTGATTAAACGAGTCTTTGTCAGCGTAGACCACCACTGATTAAACAAGTCTTTGTCAGTGTAGACCACCACTGATTAAACGAGTCTCTGTCAGTGTAGACCACCACTGATTAAACAAGTCTTTGTCAGCGTAGACCACCACTGATTAAACGAGTCTCTGTCAGCGTAGACCACCACTGATTAAACAAGTGTCTGTCAGCATAGACCACCACTGATTAAACAAGTGTAGAGCACCACTGATTAAACAAGTCTTTGTCATTTTAAGAGTCAATAAACAGAAACTAAAGTCTCATTTTCACATTATGAGGTCAAAGTTCAGTGATTTCAGCAGGAATCAAACAAAAACATGAAGACGTGATAACAGCAGGAATATTAATTACAGCCTTCTTATCAAACGTATTAACGGCCCTCTCAGTCACTGATTAAGCAGCTAATAATGTAGACTGTAGTGTGTTTAATGAGTAAGGAGTTCTTTGTGAAATGGTGTACAGGACATAAATTTGTTATGTAGGTAGAAGAGCTGATTGAGTGAAGTTTGGTCATTTATAAACTGATCTTTAACCCAACAAACGCGACACCACTGGTTAGCTAACGTTAGCTCATCAGTGTAGACCAGAGGGCGGGCCGTGGGCACCATGTTTCTACATGTTGTCTGCAAAACCGACAGAAACTAACATAAAAGGTGAAACATTTACATCACAAAACATTAAAAAGTCACCAATTTTAAATGGGCGGAGCTTTGAAATGTGGTGCTAAAGTTCACTGAGTCAAAGGAGCGCCGGTCCAACAGGAAAGGCCTCTGTTATTTCACTTTATTTTGATTTTTTTCTGAAAATGAACCAGTTAGTTCCTGATTAAAGGGTGTCTACCGACCTAACGTCACACAGCAGCACAACACGAGCTAAGATCCAAACAAACCTACAATAAATACATGATTAATCTGTTGACTTTAAGATGTGCAGCTTGTTCAAAGTCTCGGGTTTGTTCACCTCTACCCTTCATCATCTTCACCTGTGTCCTGATCTGTATCTATGAAATGCACTACTTTAACCCAGAGTCTGATCTGTCCAACATAAATCACCTGAGTGTGTTTTAGGTTCACGTTGTTGTAAAGTTCAGAGATGTTGAGTCAAATCTATAAAGTTATAATATCTTCGACATAACATGACCTACTGAGACAAACAACCCTCCCCCTGCTGTGGCCTTTTTCCTCTTTGGGAACATTTTTAATTGAAGGGATTTTTGTACATATTTTAACAGCAGTTTGTGTTTTTGTTGTTCTTCCTAAAGTTGTGTAGCATCAGTAAAATATTTAATGTAAAGTCAATCATGTTTAACAAACTTGTCTCCTAAAAACAGTCTCTAATGAAATATCATGTACGACTCACTAAACATTTCCTCATTACATCAAAGTGCTTGTTGTCCTCAGTCTGTCTGACCTATATCTGCATCATCAGTGATACAGAACATTTCCTGTAAACACAGTCAGAAATCAGAAGTAGGACATCGAGCCAAAGTCTCACCCCGACGGATAATCTAACATGTGTCCTGTGTAGTTGTACCGTAACCATCAGTGCCTTTGATACGGTCACACGTCAACGCTGTGATTTCTATTTGATGTTTTTATATAAATATGTAAAAAGCTGAAGACTGAACTGTTGAATAAAACACATCTGTAATAACTGGCTCACTGCACTCACTCTGTTTGTCTCTTAATAATGACGGGAACACAACTACACAAACACACACAAACACTACAGCACAGTCAGCAGCACTTTAACTTCACCCCTCATCTGTTCAGCAGAGGGCGCCACAGTGCCACAAACACCTCGTCACCACAAGAGCGCTGTTATAAGAGAAGCAGAGTATTTGTGACCACAGATCCATGTGGAGCCCCATTTACTGTCAAACTGAAATAAATGTTTTAACTCATCTGGGGACAGAAAGTTAGAGACAAACGGTGACTTCATCTCAATGACATCATCGTCTGAACCTGATTTTTCCAAAATAAAACTGATTACTGTCTTCAGTCTGAGTCTGTACCATACTGACAATAACAAAACAATATCACCAGGATCATTTACATATAATTAGAATTATGCATAACTACACTATCTTCCTGTTGTAACGTCTGCTTGATAAGGGATTTATAAAGTAATTTAACATCTGGGTCACACAGAGAAGTTTAATCAAGACTGTGAGGAAACATTCCTGCTGATCACAGGTCAACACTGTCACTGTTAATATTTTGACAAATCTGAACACTATTAATCATCAAACTGAGAATGTTGAGATATTTGTAAAGTATTTAATGTCACTGTGATGGTCCATGTTAAAAGCCTGCATTGTGGAGGTGGCTGCTAGGAGCTGTGGTCAGAAGGTTGTCGGTGCCTGTTGTGGCGCCAACTGAAGAACCCGCTGGTGGACACCAGCTGTTGGACACCTTGGCTGACACGCCTTTTCAGTGTTGCATGGAGGTCGGGTACGGTGCCTGCAGACTGGCAGACCGGGGTGGTGGTCCCCATCTGCAAAAAAGGGGACCGGAGGGTGTGCTCCAACTATTGGGGTTTCACACTGCTCAGCCTCCCGGGTAAAGTTTACTCCAGGGTGCTGGAAGTGAGGCTCCGACCGACTGTCGCACCTCAGATTCAGGAGGAGCAATGCGGATTCCGTCCTGGTTGTGGAGCAGTGGACCAGCTCTTTACCCTTGCAAGGCTGCTGGAGGGGTTGTGGGAGTTTGCCTATCCAGTCTACATGTGCTTTGTGGACTTGGAGAAGGCTTACGACCACATCCCTCGGGGGGTCTTGTGGGGGGTACTGCGGGAATACGGGGTGCCAGGCTCGCTGCTATGAGTGAAAGCTTTGTCTGCATACTTGGTGTAAAGTCAGACACGTTCTTGGTGGGTCACCAATCCTGTTTGTGATGTTCAGGAGGAAGGGGTCCAGTTTGGAGACCTCAGAATTGCATCTCTGCTTTTCGCAGATGTTGTGGTTCTGTTGGCTCCATCTCACCGTGACCTCCAGCATGCACTGGGGCATTTTGCAGCCGAGTGTGAAGCAGTTGAGATCAGAGTCAGCACCTCCAAGTCTGAGGCCATGGTTCTCTGTTGGAAACTGGTGGACTGCCCTCTCCGGGTTGGGGGAGAGTTACTGCCTCAAGCGAGGGAGTTCAAGTATCACGGGGTCTTATTCAGTGATGCAGGCGTTGTGTCTGTCCGTTGTGATGAAGAGGGAGCTGAGCCACAAGGTGAAGCTTTCAATTAGCTGATCCATCTACGTCCCAACCCTCACCTATGGTCATGAACTCTGGGTAGTGACTGAAAGAATGAGATTGCAGATACAAGCAGTGGAAATGAGTTTCCTCCGTGGGGTGTCTGGGCTCAGCCTTAGAGATAGGGTGAGGAGTTCGGACATCCAGAGGGAGCTCGGAGTAGAGCCGCTGTTCCTTTATGTTGAAAAGGGTCAGTTGAGTGGGTTCGGGCATCTGATCAGGATCCTCCCGCTGGAGGTGTCCCGGGCACGTCCCACTGGTAGGAGGCCCCAGGGCAGACCCAGAACACGCTGGAGGGATTACATACCTCGTCTGGCCTGGGAACACCTCGGGGTCTCCCAGGAGGAGCTGGAAAGCGTTACTGGGGAGAGGCCCCCTGCGACCCTGCCCCGGATAAGCGGATGAAAATGGACGGATAGATGTTTTTCATTGTTTTTAATATCATCAAACACCTACTTAAGTTTAATCATATTGTGATGATTACAGCTGGGTCATGTTTGAAATGCTGTATTACTGGCGCTGACACGACCCCACAGTTTCAGCACCAATAACAAAATTATGATTTTTTTTACACTTAAAAGGGAAGTTTTTCAAATGAAACACCTGTTTTTTAATAAAAGTTTCAAATGCTAAATGATTTCATAAATGAATTTCTCTTGAATAAACTAGTCAGAAACGATCTGATGAATAAACGTCGTCCATCTTTGTAAACGGTCTGTGTGTGCGTAAGGTCACCAAACTCACCTCCATGTTTTTGGTTGTTATGTGTTATGTGACACCAACGTCTCGCTAAAGACGGGGCCTGGCGACTCTCTGATGTTCTGCATTAAAGTGAGGTGTGAAAGAAATCCTGGAGGGACTGATTAGTGTGAAATGATTAGTCAATTATTGACTGATCAACGACTGTTTTTGTAATTGATTAATTATTTAAATCATTCATCAAGAGGAACAGGTCATTCTCTGGTTTTGGCTTCTTACATGTGAGGATATGAATGCGCTCTAAATATGGTGACGGCCATTTTGATTGTGGAGACTTCATTATTAATAAAAAGCATTTTGTTCAGATTATTCGATAATTAAAATAACAGTCAGCTGCAGGTATTCATGTGATCACTAATCCAGCCACACATTCAGTTAAGCTTTTTAAACACCTGATCCTACAGACACATTTCAGACATTATCAAAAACAAACGTAACCACATTATGTTTTATATTATAATGTTCTCCAGGTTGATTTTTCTTTACATTAATGTTGGTAATATGATTTCATCCAGATTGTTGAGCCCTACCTCACCATAATCTGAAGAAATTCAGGTTCACTTTAACAACACTGTAAACCCCCGATCCATCCATGACACTAAACTTTAATAATTCTGGGTTCTACTCTTTATTTTCCATCCAAATCAGAGTCACAGCTGCAGCAACCTGAGTTTTGATCCCACTGTTGTGCAAAGTGGGGTCAAACCAGTGTTAATAAAGTCCACACAGACGCCCCAGATTATCAATATGACATAAAAACTTCATGTTCACTTGATACAAAAACTCAACACTGTGAGCCTGACATCATTTTTTATGTTGAATCAACAATTTTTCGGTTTTGAGTTAATTTGACTCAAATGTATAAAGCTGATTTCACCTCATTAGTTTGCAGCCAATAAACAACACTGTCACTGTGCACTGAACATTATGGGCTCTAGTTTCCCGGCGCAGCGCAGGGTGGCGAACCCCGCGCAGAGCTAGTTTTGAGCAGCGCAACCCGAGGCGTGCTCAGTTTGGTAGTTTGGCAGACCGAGGTGTGCTGAGATGGGTGTGGCGGCGCAGCAGGGGGAGGTGTTTATAGATCCAGCTTGGTGCAGTGACAGTTTCGTGCCAAAAGGCTTCGCCGAAAGTGCGCTAAAAGCTCGCCAGCTGAAACCAGGTCTACTGTCAGCGCAGGCGGAGCGCAGCTGGTGTAAGCCGAAATTTGGCTGACCGGCGGACAGTGCACACACGTCACCAAAACCTCACAGGCAGGTTTCCAGAATATCAGGCACATTAACGATGCAATAAATACCCAAAAAAACACTGTTCAATGCAACTATCTGCAATCAGCACATAAATGTATCTCTATATCGACTGTCCCGTCACATCTGATGTCAGATCAAAGGGGATTGGCACCGTTTGGCACGTTTGGCACGCGTAATGGAAACCCAACCTGATTTGATTAACACAGCTGCAAACTAATGAGTTCACATCCCTCTCAGCCAACCACAAACAGCCACAGCATCAGATAGGGAGTATATATTCAGCATCTGTCATCTTAGAAAAGTCAAAAGAAAAGAAACAGAGTGAGACTGCGAGAGAGAAAGAGAGAGCGCGCGCGCACGAGAGAAACGCAACATTGATTTACAATTGTGGTGACCTCCTCCCAGGCTACCTTTGCATCATCAGCCCGTGGAGGTCTGCTCGCAGTTCCGTATATTCGGACACTGCGAGCTTGGACCTCCCGGACCAAAACATCAGTTTCCTCCTGGGAGAAGTTTGGCCGTCTGACGCTGCTGCTCTCTTCTGCCATGGCGAATTGAGTAAACTCTCATTACGCCTTCGCGCGGCGCATTTAAGGGCGAGGAGAGGGGCTCATTTGATTGGTGTGATGTGTGTAAAACCCACTCCACGCCTTCTCTCCTCCCTCTTTCCGACTTGCGCAGGTAGGAGGGACGGAGGTGGGAAAGAGGAGTAGCTGCGCCAGGCGCACGGTGTGCCAAACTTGCAAAATCCGCCTGGCCACACCCAGTTGGCGAAGCACAGGTGCGCTGCGCCCCCGCCTGGTCTGCGAAACTAGAGCCCATTGTGACGTGTTGGGGCTAAATGGGTGGAGCTTCCCAGCATGCCGTGAGACAATGTGTTTAAGAAAACTGTGTTTAAATGTGCTGTAAATCACTGAGGTTACACAGTGATGAATGTTCCTCTATTTCACAGTGGTTCTGATGGGTCACAGTTAATGTTGTGGGCTCAGTCGTACTCACAGTTAGTGACCTCAGAGTGTCAGACAGGAAGCTGTACTGAGGGGAAATAAAGAGTACTTCCTGGTTCAGAGTTAAGGCTGGGTGATAAAACGATCTCGACACGGGATCGGGATTAAATGTATGTCAATGACAATGACTTTTACTGGACATAGACAGACCTGATGGATCCAAACAGCCGAAGTTAACAGACAGCTGTCAGTCAGTCTGCAGTGTTGAGGATGTGTGTCACTGTACACGCCGCAGCTTCACGACGAGTGCAACGAAAATCATTTGGTTTCTTCAGGTGTCGGACATTATCGGGATACTTTTCAAACTCACAGCATTATCAAATTATATATATCGTGATAAATATCGATATCGATCAATACGGGGAAAAGTACAGTGATGATATTTTTTTGCCATATCGCCCGGCTCCATTCAGAGTTCATCACTTTGTCTTATTATAGTTAATGAGAAACCTCAGCTCGCTTCATATACTTTTATAGTTTAATGAAATTAAAGAAAGTAGTTGTAAAATGTGAACTCTGTGTTTTTATGTTCATATGACAGAGAATTAAATGCTCAACAAAAAGTTCTGTTAAACTGATTAACTTCCTGTCAGACGAAGGTCATGTGACACATTTATTTTGTGTCTTTCATGTTACTGTTTTATATTAAACTAAAAGTTTGGAGTGAAGCTGTTTTTTAAGTTGAGTGAGTGTAAATCAGATGAAACTAATAATCTGCCTTTAATGAACTCGTTATCGAAGGTGCTCCCTGCAGGTAATCTGGGAGTGACGAGGAGGCCTGACGGTCACGCAGAGCGTCACTGTGGTCACTCTGCAGGTCAGGAACTTTCCCCCCTCTGAGCGACCTGACAACCAGCGTCTAATCCTGACAAGTTTCGATATGCGTAAATGTGCGACACTGCCAGGAGAGAAAAACAAGCCTTGTAAAATCTGCACTTCTCGATAACCCCCCTCCAAAGATCCCCAACTAAGTTAATTCACTCCATCCTCCTCCGTATCGTGCAACAGTCGTTAATTTGAGTGAGACGGGACAGACCAAACAAACACACACACACACACACACACACACACACAGACACACAATACATTCCCAAAATCTGCAGTCCAGATGCGCTCGGCACATACCACAGCTGCACTAACATTGCTTTATGCAACAAGATGGCCTGTCATTAACGCCAAGTGCCGCGCCGGATGCGCTCTGTCAAACGCCCCCCCCATCCCTCCACAGCCCCCCATAACCCCCAGCAGCGTCTGTATCCCATCATCCCTCTCTCTTTTAAACATCCTCGCACTCATCAGCCCGAGGTTATGAGGCTTGTGGCACGCGTGCTGCATTCCTGGGAGGTGATGCGAAACAGAAATGCATTAAATTCCCGATCTGGAATCCATCGCAGGGGGTGTGTGTGTGTGTGTGTGTGCGTGTGTGTGTGTGTGTGAGGGGCAGTGGGGGGGTTTCGTTGGAAAATAAGGATAAGGCGGGGTTAAGGGGTCTCACTGCCCCCTGGAGTACCAGAGCATCTGAGATACAAAGAGTCTGAAGACGTTGGAGGAATCCAGAATATATATAGGCTTCGAAAGTTTGAGGAATTCTGGGTATTTACAGCGAATGGGGTTCTCGGGAGCCGCGGGGCCTGTGGAGGTTTACGGAGCAGAGGGGGACTCCTGGGACAGTAAAATAAAACGCCTGCAGAACATTTACCTTCCTTCACAGTATCGCATATGACAATTCATGGAGCCCAGGGGTGTGATCGGGTCGTATTAAGAGTTCAGAGAAGCATCTGGACAGAGAGGAGACAAAAATAGCATATCACTGCATCTTCACATTATAGATCTCTACGGATGATTAAAAGGTCCCCGGAGGATCCCTGTGAGGGTCAACGACGCAAACAGATGTCCTCCTCCTCCTCATAAAAATGAAAAACACCAAGTGGGTCCAGAGAGTGAGAAATTAGCAGCAGCACTCGTCTTCACGCCGTTACTGTACAGAGCGGCTCGGCCTCAACCTTATTTCACCTGCATGTCGTCCCTCTCGTCCAGCAGCACATGTTTCTCCACATCGCCCTCCTGACATTTCACAACATCACATTAGAGCTGGATTTGTGTAATGTGGGACTTACACCAATGACTGAAGGTTTTAGTTTAGAGATTTCGTGAGGTTCAAGGGTGCAAGGAGACGGAATTTGGGACAAAGGATCTGGCTCCAATCAGCGCATCTGACTGAGGTTGACTCTGCACCCACAGGAAGGCCGGGCCCGAGGCCACAGCGGGGAAATCAAACCCATCTTTCTCAATTGTTCATTCCAGATATAAATATCTTCTGACAATGCAAAGAGCCGTGCTAAAGGTGAGCCGTGTGCCACTCTGACCTCCCTCCTGTATTTTTACCCTCACAGGTCAGAGGTTACTGTGGATACGTGTGAAAGCGCAAACACATATGCACTTAGCGGCTGTTAATCGTATGCAAATGGATTCACACGCAAACACACACATGCATGTCCACACCTGAGTACATTAATGTTCACATGCTGCATGCACACATTACTGCAACACACAAATACAGCAACACACACACACACACACACACACTAAATACCTAAATGTGCTGCACACACACACACACACACACACACACACACACACACACACACACACACACACACACACGATTGATTCTTTAACCCAGCCTGATATAAAGTGTATGAAGTGTATGAATATGAGCTGTAATGAAGCAGCAGTGAGACGACGGTCGGACTCCATCAGTGAGGAATGCTTTACGTGACAAGATAGAAAGACTTCAAAAGTCATGTCTCATCCTCTTCCTCCCCCATGAACACACAAGAATGTGTGGCAAGGCGCAAATATAAAACACAAGTGTTTCTGTGCAACCCCCATGGACCGCGCTGCGCTGCTGCCAGCACATTAACTTATTCCTTTTTGAAACCGTCTGACGTATGAGGAGCGAGCCAAGTCTGGAGCTGGCGTCCGACCAGCACATTGTTTACCAGCATCCTATTTAATTACACACAGTATATGAAATCATGCTAAAAATACCCAGAGTGCAGCAGGCTTAAAGGAAGCGAGCGGAGGAGTGGGCAGAGCTCTTCTTTAACCGGGTGAAAGGCCAAATGTTTGATGAGGCGATGGCGAGGGTAGAATTACCTGCTCGCTCCTGTATCATCATCCTGCCCTAAATACACACCACTGTCTTCCTCTGGGATGACTGTGTCATTAAGGTAAAACTGCAGCTGCTATTTACAACCACAGAGCAACACAAGCGGCTTTGTTCTGCTGTCAGACACAAAGACGTACGACTCAGAGGAGGGAACGACACCTAATCTTAACTGTCATGATCGTCCTGTAGTGAAGACACCGGCCTGGAGCCTCGCCACTCCTCCACCTCCACAACACCTCCCTCATTGGCTCTGTCAAAACACCACAATTTATCTTCAACATCGCTCTGGGTTAATGGGATCTCTCTACAAACTGTGTCAAGATAATTTACACTATTTAAGAAGGTACATTTTGATAATGAGATCCACCCACTAACGATGTAAAACCCCGTCTGGATAAACACACAAATCCCTTCACATAAAACTCAAGGCAGTAACTTTAAAGGCTTCAGTAAGGGTGGGCGAGACAGTCCTGAAATATCATCAGGATATTTTAGGGTATTTTTGCAAAAACGATATGACAAATTAATAAAATATATTTCACTTTTAATTTAGGAACAAAATCAGTGATGTATTTTTACAGTTTGCTTCAAATATTCAGTAAAAAGAAAAAATGATGATGTCATTTCTTTAGTTTGTGAACAACAGTAACTCAGAGTGAGATTCAGATTCTGTCACAATATTAATAATTCAACTAAATCACATTTAAACAAATGTCCCCTGAGATCTATATAAATATAAATCATCTCTGATCATCAGGCTGTAACCTGTGACAAGCTGTTAGGAGACAGAATCACTGTGCTGCTGCCAGAGGAGCCGCTGAATGAGTTCCCTCTGAGCGCTACGAGAAGTAAAACATTCAGGACGCCCAGGCCTAAAGTGTTCATACCAAACACAATGCAAAGTTTTGCATTGCCTTACTTGCGCGAGTTTGAACTCTAGGATATTTCGTGCTGAATCGATGAATGAACTTCTGCTGGTACGTCCCGGGCGTTACACTTCCCTGGAAGATCTCAATGCTGATTGACTATCGCATCTTTCTCAAGTAAGCATGACGCAAAATCACGCTACTCACATCATTCGCGCCACTTAATTCCCGTGTTTGGCGTCACATCTAATCACATGTGTACTTTGACATCACATGTAATTCACAGTGTGAACACAACATAACAACGCCACACTTTATTCCACACTACTGAAGCTCCTCCTCTTTTTGGAATCACCGCAGAGTCCATCATCATTTCACTTTCAGACATGCTTGTTGTTGCCATATGGCGTCAATATGTCAACAAGTTGAAATATCGTCAGTATCACCATATCAATTTTTCATATCATGTTAAAAATGATACCAGTATTATGAACATTGTTCAATGTTGTTAAATGTCGATACGTCCCGCAGGTTGAGCCTGTTACAATTCAAAGACGACAGCTGCAGCACGACGTCAAATACAAACCAAGAGAAATTAAACGCATTTCTTTTTGAGCCTCATTAAAATCACTGTGAAACATTTTTCACTGTATTGTCGTCTTATATGTACAAAACAAATCAGTTTAAATCAACCAGCAAACGTACTGAATACGCCAGTTTAAGTTATTAAGATTCCTCTTACATGGATGGATGAATGAATGAATGAATGAATGAATATTCAGCAGGACACTTAGAGCATGTGAGCGATCGAACCAGAGTCCCAACTCAACATCTTTTCACTGAATGTTTGTGTTCAGGAGTGGAGCGAAAGCAATTAATCAGCACCTGATACCTTTAACGTTCTGACTGAAGTAACTCAGCATGAAGTCGCATCAGAACTGACTTTGATCCTGTTTGTTTCCAGATCCATAAAAAAATGACTATACGCACTTTTCTGCTCTCAGCCAATCACAGCAAGCATTCTTTGATTTGATGTGACGTGTAACACAAACAAAACCGAGTGTTTCCAGGAATGATGGCTATAAAATGAAATGCTTTGTTGGTGCCAGTATCACAGATTCCTCAAATGACCCTGAGCTCTGTAAGTCACCACCTCAGAGTGCCAACTCTCCCTCAAACACTGACGCTTGTTCTGTTCACATCTCGTCACGTCTGCATAAACCCTGACAAATATTTAGATCACTGACAAATACGTCTGAGTGAGAACCTTTAACTGATGAGTCCAGCAGCGTTACGTCCTGCATGTCTGAAGAGAGCATGTCTACAGAAAGTGAATAAATTCCTCAGGTTATCCGACCCATCCCTGCAGTTTGTTTGACAGTGATGAAAGGTCCTAATGAGGACAATGTGACAGTAATCTTCTGGCTCACAGTAACGTGCACATCAACTCCCCGTTTCTAATGAAGTGTTATACAATCATTTCGCTCACAGCAGAGCCACACTCTCATTTCAAAGCCTCTGATTCACTCAGCAGGAACACCGCGGTGTCTGATGGCCAGCAACACTTACCAGATTTACTTTTCTGATCCACTATCAGCGCAGCGCTGGGCGAGGGCTGCGTCCTTTCAGCATGCGATGCCTCCGTGACAGCGGATGACTCACCGCAGCAGAATGTGATGGAGCAGGAAACATCGCTCGCAATTACACTGTTAACTTCACGGGGATAACTATAGTAAACATGCTATTTTCGAAACACGTTTATGGGCCACTGGAGGGACATCCATCTGCTGAACTGGAGGAGACAACATGGAATAAATATTGTCTCTACATTCACTCTGCCTGTTGTTGCCTTAGTACAAAAATACTAAGGATAAACAGCTGGAGACACCAACACGTCCTCGCCCTCATCCACCGAGTTGACATGTGTGTGTACATGTGTGTACAGTACATGTGCGTACATGTGTGTACAGCACATGTATGATCAATATGGTCGAGGAATGTATTCGTATCATGACCACATGGGAACAGCAGCTGTGTAAACACAGTGAGACAAAGGTTAGATTAACATTAATGGTAAAAACGTTTCCAGTTAAAATCTCCACACCAGTAGGAATAAAGTGGAGTGATTAAACACCACCTACTGTTAATGTGCATCCGAACATGTGAAGCTGCTCAGTGGGCACCATCAGGTCACTGGTAGTACTGGGCAGCTGACAGGTAAGACCCGATTAAACTGGGAGGATGTGAAGCAGGTTGTCGCTGGAGAACAGGAAACACACTTGACTTCTCGTGAATCAGATGCCAGATGATTTTCATGTAATTAGGAATTTGAAGCCGATGTGTCACGTCGGCATCTTTTAGCCTGTCACAGTTTGTTAGCGTGACTCACACAGAGGTGTTTTGAAACCCAGTTGAAGCCCTACGCCCACACTGAGCACGGACGGCAGCAGGAGACTTCTATAAATATTTAAAGGAGTAAGAGGTAAGATATTTACTGGCCAACACAAGAAAATGAACAATATATCTGTGGACCCTTGACAGTGTTGTTGATCAATATCGATGACTCCTCTGCCAGGTGCTGAGATTTCTGGCTCCCAAAGTCCATTTTCCATCCTGCACCCCACCCACTGGAATTTCAGGACGCTCCAAATCGATCCCTGACGTATTTGCACTTTCACCACAACAATGAAAGACAAGTGAGAAACCAATATCAGCCGACACGACAGCTATAAACCCAAATATGTGTCAGCCACAGGTCAAACAGCACATTTGGCCCGTTCATATTTAATATGTATGACCCTCCTCTTGTTCTGCTCAAGTCATTGTCGAGGTCACTTCTCTCTCTTATGAACGTGTGACTGTGTTATCAGGCTGTCCGATACCCTGACCCAACCTGACAGGAAACACCACGACATCATCAGTCAGAGGGGTCACTACCTGTGACAGAGGACATTACACAGAACATATAACTTCACTGTCTGCGCTCTTTCAGCAGGGACTTTAAAGGAACAGTTCACCCCAAAATCAAAAATACATGTTCCTCCTCCTGCCTGTAGTTCTGTTCATCAGTCCAGACAGTTTCAGTGTGAGCTGCAGAGTGTTGGAGATATCAGCTGCAGAGGCGTCTGTCTTCTCTCTGATATAATGGAACTACATCCATTTAAAAAAAGGAACTACTTTCTTTCTACCAAAGAACACCCACCAACCGTATCACTGTGCAGCAGGGCTGCACAATTGAATATTAATCACAATCACAATTTTGGCTCTGATACTACTGTCTGTATCACAACTGTGACAGTGACGTATAAAAGGCTCAGCTCATAGAAAACTCTGCTGGACATTGAAAACAAGCACTTCCTAAACTAACATCCAGACTCCACTGCTGAAGAGATGTCATGCCGCAGAGTGTGCACTCTGCAGCAGCAGCCTGTGAAAAACAAAAATTATCCGTTCATCTAACATCATCATCATCATCATCATCATCATCTGCTCTTCAGACACAGGAGAGAACCAATCATATACAGAAAGTGTCTGTGACGTGTGTCTGTGCCACAAAGCAAAACAACCAACCTGTTAAACCAGCTGGACAAACACCACAATCTGCAGAACGATGAACACATGAAGCCAAGAAGCATAAAGTCACAAACATTACAGTGCTGTCACCATTAATCCCCGTCCTTATCCAGCATCAACTCAGACATTCACAATAACTACACTGCAGCGAATCACAGCACTGTGACCGCTGTAAACAATATGTGCAGTGGAAACAAACAGCTGGAGTGAATCCTGGCGAAGAAGAATCTTTTTTTGAGTCAAGTTATTTTGGTGCAGATTGTTTATTAGCTGGACTGAAGGTGAAAGTGAGAGCACTGCTCTGTTCATTCAATTCTGTGGAAAAGGTTTTGGTACTATTCTATGACAGATTAACTGTGAATAAGGAGACGTCTTCAGGTCTTTTTTTTTTTTTTTAGAGCATTTTTGCCTTTAATGGACAGGATGGGTGAGTTTGGGGGGGGGGGTGACATGCAGCAAAGGGCCGCTGCGGCAACAGCCTTGTACATGGGGCGCCTGCTCTACCCACTAAGACACCGATGCCCCCCATCTTCAGGTCTTTTCACGCTGAGAAGTTTTTTCTGTTTGTCATCTGAAAAAGCTTTTACACACAGAAACTTTGCACACAGAGTCTGATCAGTTTTATTGTTCTATTTGATGCGAAAATTTGCAGGACGAGACAAAATGAAAAAGACACATTTCCTCCTTTGTGTCCCTTCACTGGAGTTACCTCTCTGACTGACATCACTTCCTCCCTGTCTTTCATTTGGCATCACAGCTGCATGAAGGGGCGGAGCTGTGTGTGGTCACCATCCTCCTCCTCCTCTGAATATTACTATTTGACCTGTTGACACTGTCTCTGCTTTACCCGCTGCTACACATTTTTCACTGATTCTCGGTCAAACGTCTCTAAAGGCGTTGAAGGAGGTGAAAAATGCACTAAAACCTGTTCTTAAAATTTTAATGACTGACGAAGGTTTTGGATTCAGTGTGCAAACATGACGAACGTGACACAACAATCTTGGACAAAAGGAACAGACTCAGGGCCGAACTCACAAAAGGATTGCGTGGCTTTTGCCGCCGCTAAACCAGTAAAAATGGAGCAAACAGATACCGTCTAATTCACAAAGCACGCGCAGAGGGTGAAATGCTCCACTAACTGCGCTGCCAAGAAGACTGTGTCTCGGTGCTCCGGTGTTATTTGCACGTATTTAAATGAGGTAATATGCATATATTTGGCGCAAAAATTGCCCCTTTCTATGCAAATGAGCCTCATTGATAAACAACGTCTAATTCACTAACACCAACGCTAATAGCCACACGCAGTTTGAGTGAAGTAAATAACGTCTTTAGAAAGCTGGTACAAACTGGGCGCTCCTCTGTGGAAGCCTCTCGCCCAGACTTTCCAGTGATCGTGGCAGCAGTGATCGTCTGTTAAATCAGTCTGTAAATAATATTTTGACATTATTATTATAATCATTATTACTTTAATGGCATCCGAAGATACTGATGCGTTGAACAGGTGACAGTCTGCGGTCGTTCTCAAAACGCACTTCTGTCACGCACTTCAAAAGCAACTTTCAACAATTTATTTTACGAAACGGGGGAAACAAACATGAACAAAAACGGTTCCATAATTCATATTAAATTCAAAGGATAACGAAAAAACAGCTACAAGTGAGAGGGCATAGTGATAAAGTGGTCAAACTTGGTCAAATCCACAGCCTCAACCCATCCCACACTGTTAGACTGACTCACCAGCAGACATCACTACATGAGGGGATACAGTATTCAGTACTTTGCCAAACAAAGTCTGCCATTGTTCTGCCACGGTGTTCTTGGCGCAAAGCCAGCATTTATACTTTGCCATGTGGCTAATTGCAATCAGGGGCATATCAGGGGCAAACTGCCCTCACCTGCCAAACTTTGTGGGCGTGTTTGCGCTGGTATATCATTAGCGCAATATCCTTTGTGAATAGGACGTAAAGACGGAGCAAACTGCGGGTGCAAGTGAAGTGCAATTCAAGGTGCTATCAGCGGTCGCAGTTCATTCTTTGTGAATTCGGCCCTCAGTGTGCAAAGGCCTTCAAAGATTAGCACATTAGCAGGGATGTAGCACAACATGGAGGTGAAAGCAGCGCTCTGTAATAAAAAATTTTTGTCTCTAAACTCAATGATTAATCCTGTAAAATAATCCTGATCTCAATATTGATCAAAATAATCATGATTATCATTTTGGCTATAATCGTTCAGCCACACTGCGCAGAAGGAAGCAAGCATCTACTGATGGACGAGAGCCTTGTGCTGGTGACAGCATGAGATATAAACATTAACGGCGTCCTCCTCAGCTGAGCTGTAATGTTAGCTCAGTGGTGCTAGGTGAGCTAGCAGTAGATGTACGCTCTCTTCTGGGTGTGGATACTGTTGGCAGGGGTAGTTTGTTGTAGTTATTCACACTGTGATACAGATCTGACTGAAAATCAGCCAAGTTTTCCTTCGAGTTTGTTCCTGAATAACTTCTTAAAAATAACTGGAAACATTCAATGCTCAGAGACTCGTTAAAAACAACGATAATAGTGAAACTCTGACTTTAAGAAGAAATGTTTCACTGATTAGTAAAATGTCTGAAGGGATCTGAACATCTGGAGCATGATAAAGTCAAATGGTATGACAGTGTGGGTACAGTAGAGACCACTGAATCATGACCATCGATCATCGGTGTAAGTCATGAAAGACGCCACTCTCTGAGGAAACACTGACGGCTCTTTAAAGACAGACATGTTGTTATAAACTGATCAGAGTATCAGATCAGCTCACATCTGTGGCTCCACACTCTCTTCAGATTTCTGGCCTTACAAAGTTACTATCTGGTTTGTTTTGGAACAAAAATGTCGCCCCCACCCCCGCTGATGTTCTGACACGCTACTCACATTTTTAACTGCCTGATAATGGAAAACCGAGCTACGATGGAGCTGCTACTAAATCATTTTAGCCTTGACTGATGTTACTGCTCAAACATCCAACACTGTCAGCTCTCACGCAGAATCACAACATGCACACTGTGTGTCATCCAGAGAAGATTCACCCACGATGAGAGGCTGCCAGAGGAACACCAGATGGTACCACAGGATGAAGACACTCGGCAGGAAGAGGCCAAAGGCAGAGACGCCAAGAGGTGACGGATCAGAAACTGTTAAAGACGACGTCTTCAGTACAGCAAAGAGTCGAGAGGGGCAGAGACGTTAATATTTGAGTCCAGCTTCCTCTGCAAAGAGTCGGCACTCTGTTGTTCAGCTGTCATTTTGGATTTTGAGGGTTAAAGGGGAACGACAACCATTTTCAAAATTCAAACATCTTCACTAGGACAGTTCAGAAATAGAAGTAACAACCTACATTGGTGAAGACATAAAGTGTGGAGCATACACAATGACAGATATTGTAGACGACACTAAAGTCCAGTTCAGACCAAAGATTGGAGACGAATTGAAACAAACACCTACTGTCAACGCTACGTTCTGTAAAGTTATAAAAAACCTGCCGGTTCACAGGAAGTGACCACCATGAGACGGTGTATCATCTCTAGTCAACAACTCTCTGTACTTCTGATCTGTAACGTTGACAGGAAGTGACAACGATGAGACGGTGTATCATCTCTAGTCAACAACTCTCTGTATTTCTGATCTGTAACATTTACAGGAAGTGACCACCATGAGACGGTGTATCATCTCAAGTCAACAGCTCTCTGTACTTCTGATCTGTAACACTGACAGGAAGTGACCACCATGAGACGGTGTATCATCTCAAGTCAACAGCTCTCTGTACTTCTGATCTGTAACGTTGACAGGAAGTGACCACCATGAGACGGTGTATCATCTCTAGTCAACAACTCCAGCGAACATGCTGTCTGTGGTCATTTTGACCAGCCTGATTTCCTGGTTCTTTTGCAGCCGTGAGCTGGCGCAGCAGAGGATCCGACTGGAGCGGCTGAGTCTGGAGCGGTAGAAGTGGAATCTCTGCGGGATTGCAGCTTGCAGCTTGTGACACTGAGAGAGAGGGAGGCCTGATGCTGGGATAATGTCTTGGTCTTGAAGCTGTGACAGCAGGAGTTCTGACTCATCTGATGGAGAACTGTAGCACTGACCAAGGCGAGTGCTCCTGTACCGACCACTCAAGGGATTAACCGCGATCCCTGGCAGCATATTGGTGTTGGGATCAAAGTCCTCCGGGGACTCTGGGTTTAAGTTGAGTCAGAGGATACAACACAAGATAAGAAAAGCATGAGCCATCTGCGACAGCTCTGCCTAAAATGTCGGTTGACGGCGGCAGAGGAGGGAGCAGATTTAAAATTTGCAGTAGCGTCCTGATTGGCTGATGGACATCGTGGTGAAGTTTGATTGGATAACTAGAGGAGTAAACACCCATAGTCAGCTGACTGGAGAAAGCAGTTGAAGGGACAGAATCTGTCACTTCTGGGAAGTTTCAAAAAGCCCTAACAGCTGATGAAGGCAGAGGCAGAGGGTCACACTATACACATTTAATAAATAATAATATGAACACAAGGAAACATGGGTATTTCCTGTCATTGGGGGGGCGGGGTCATGGATGGAACGATCCAGAGTTTGATGTCTGTGCCAAAGTGAAGTCTTTCCCTGAACTGGTTTCCCATCCTCACATCTATCACTGAGTTTATCCTCTGACTGAAGCTTCTGCCCTGCCTCAACCCGACTACTCTCTCAGGGCAGCGTGGACGCTGCTGGAGGACTTTATGTGCTGGTATTCGCACGGCAAATTTCTCCGGACTCTCAGCTCCCACAAGGTGTAAATCTGAGCGTCTAAGTCCTCAGCTGAGCTCTCAGCGGGCAGGAAGAGCCATGTTTAGAGGAGATGTTGAGAACACGTGAGGATCAGCTGTTGGGACTGTAAATCTTTGCAATTCAATTCAGAATCGATTCTCCATCAAAAACTAGAGAGGAGGCAGCACATGTCAGCTCGTACTCCAGTACACTTCATTAGTGTTCGTACAAAGATATTTTTCCTTCTGCATGAGACTGACGTCTTTACATCCTCTGAATTTTCTGTCCTTAAAGAAAAGTGTCTGAGAGCAGAGAAACTTCAGATTGATAATGATGATTCAACACCTGATTTGTGCCAATGGGCCACCGTATCCATTATAAACAATTAACAATACGAGTCATTGCTGACATCTGTAGATTTTAACATTATTTATTTGTTCAATGGACGACAGGGGAACATGTATTTATGAATCGTAGCTGGTGTTAAACCAAAATATGTGTTTTACATTTACAACTAAAAGAGAACAAGAAACATTTTAAACTTTGCTTCCTCCAGTGAACTGTCTTTATGATGAACATCCTCCAGCAGCAGCTGTCACTCAGCCACAATGACTCACTGATGTTACTGACTGCTCTGAGAGGGAGGAGACAAACTAGAAAAAGTCATTAAAAAGTCTATGTAATGTTAATCAACACACACCACTCTGCTTCCTCATTAATTTTAGTCTGAATTAAAGCTGGGGGAGGCATTTTAACTTTGGTGTCAAAGGGCAAACATCCCATAATAAACTCTGATCACTGTAAATGAAGTGGACTGCTAACAGGAGCTAACAGGAGCTAACAGGAGATAACAGGAGCGAACAGGGGCTAACAGGAGCCGATGCCTCACAGCTTCAGCTTCAGGTTCATGTTTATGTAGCTAACGTTAGCTATAGCCTCCAATCACAGCGTGTCCTTGGCCTCAGTCCCTGCCCCTACAGACCACCTCACGAGGAGGAGGGCGGTCAGCAGCTGCAGAGACTGGCCCCTGGTCAGTCGACCCCAGCTCAGAGGAACTGGACAGCCCCAACTCCCCGCCGAAGAAAACTTTCTGTTGCTGCTGTTACACAGGTTAGACCACCCACTGTGACACCCACCGCTGAAGGGTCTGTGGTGGCCAAATCTGAGCAGCTACAGCTGCCGACTGAGAGTCCATCTCCAGAGCTGCTGCCTGCTCTCCTCCTGCAGAGGAAGTCTACAGCAGCTGGAGCGAGGTGAAGGGAGCGCGAGGTGGCTGCAGGTAATTCTGGTCTCATTTGTCGTCAGGTAATCAGAGACAGAGCCGGGTGAGGAGGGGCTGAGTCCATGTGCTGCTCACAACTCTACAATGACAGAAGATTGAATATATCAACATTGAGTTACTGTATGACACGTGTGCATCAGGCCCCCAGGAAGTGAGCCGAGTCCATCACGTGATGCTCTGCAGAAGAAAAGACAGGGTTTGGATTTACACTCTTATGGGAAGCAAACATTGGCATCCTGGGTGACAGTCATTGGTTGTGACCCATCCATCCCTGCAGCTCACCCTAGTGAGATTTTAGCCACCTTAACTTTAGTTGTTGTCCTGCTGTGTTTCCCCCTGATACTGCTGCACGCGGTTAAACAATGACAGCGACTGGCTATCGCATCATGCCAACGTGAGAGGACGACTTTTTGGTTGGTGTGTGACCAGGTTGAAAGAGGAGCGTCTGTATTTTTTAAGGAATTGAAAATCAACCCTCTGGATTTCTAAATGCCCCAACATACTGTAAAACCTGGATACGACCCAAACCGTCTTGTCGCTCCTCCTCTTCCTCACTCTGTGAGATGTTGATGTTTTATTTTCATATTAGAGGCTGAAATTTAATCCCATTAAGGCTGCAGTCATCTGCAGGCCTGTCGTACATGTGTAAATAATAATAAACTATATTTGTATCTCACCCTTCACACACTGATCACAGCTCGGACAACTTTACATCAGTGTGTGTGTGTGTGTGTGTGTGTGTGTGTGTGTGTGTGTGTGTGTGTATGAATCTATAAATAAACAGCTACAGTTCAGGCCGCTCTGTTGTTCCTGTCCAGTCATGAATTCGTGGAACGTTGTCGTCCCCTTGGGTAAATTGATGTTTTCCACCTGTGAGTGGTAAATATCTGATCCTGGATTTTTCCACACAAAACAACACCAACTGTGATTTTCCGTTGTTTGGAGAGGAAGTTAAAGGAATGTTTGGGCCTCACATTCAGACAAGTGCATATCGCTCAGTGGATTTCCAGGGAGGATTCTCTTTCAGAGCGCCGTTACATACCAGAGCAGCAGAGTTCAGTCCTGACTCGATCTCTGTACTATTAAAACCCTGAATCAAGCCTGCAGCTATAAATAGACCCTGAATATCTAATAATATCACATGATGGGAAGCTGCCAATGTTGAGCTCACATCGTGCTCCACTGACCCCCGACTGTGGAAATCAACCTCATCCGTCCTCCAACCAAACACCACACTGTCTTCATTTCATGTAACGTTAAAGCTTTTCTTCTTACAGCAACAATTCAGGATGGAAAACATATATCGGCCTTTAAATATGGACACACAGACGCACTGATCAAAGATCACAGTGACCACCTGCAGCTGGACGGACGGACACATTCATGAGTTCATTGTGTTTTGTAATTATGAAATTCTGCAGTACAAGGGCTCTAATTTAAGAACGGGAAGGTTCGTGTTAAAACACAGATCACTGAATCATCTTTTTGGCCCGGGCAGTGTGCTGTGTCGTTGCCATGACGCCACTGTGTTTATCTCTTCAAAGCATCCAGATGCATTACTCACAGGTTTCTATAGAGCCATCAAACCTCTCTGTGCCACTGTGTTCTGTAGAGTCCAATCAAAACACACCTGACGTTGGCACAATGCTTATAGAAACGCAGCCTGAGGACATGATGAGGATGATGATGATTGCAGGGGCTGGTCGTGGATGTCATGTGGGCTGGGATTGCATCAGCTCTGTGCAGGTCAACACAAGTTGGAGGCAAAAGATTTATTACTAACTGGGAAGGACTTCCAGTACTTTGAATCTGTCAGCTGTCACTTCAGTTCATCGAAGGATGATTATCTAACTGTACGAAGGTCGTACTTCATCTCAGGGCGCCGTCACAGCTGATCTGTTGCTACCGCTCAACATAGTGCCAACAGTGAGCCGTTAATCTCACATCGACGCTGTAACGGCTCAATTCTGTGGTTAAACCTGTTAATAACTGTTCGGTAACGTTAGCCATGTGATGCTAACAGTTAGCTCCGTCACTGTGTGACTCTGTCCCAGCCTCAGAGCTGTGGTCCTGCAGCAGCCTCATGATAAACACAGACAGAGACTCAGCGTCACATTCACAGTAAAGTTGCGGTGATTGGACTGAATTTTGGGGTTTTGGGTGTGACATCAGACATTTCCTCCAATATTTCACCAGATGTTCTGGGCTGATCTCAGGTTGATTATTAGTCGTATAGCTCTGGGTATACAGCAACCACTACCACCAGTTTCTCCTCCATTGTTTACCAACTGTAAACTTGTTGTCATGACCACCACAAAAGGCCCACCTCTCAAATCATCCCATTGGACAAAGGGTAAAAATCAGAGATGACGTGGGCCGTTTTTCTGATCTGAGTTTTATCAACTCGAAGAGTTCAGAGCGCTCCGGCCAAAACGGCAGACATGTAGAGCGCAGAAACACGAGGGGTGTAGCAACTCAAAAACAGCGAGCAAAAGACCTTTAAAATCTTTGCTCTGCTCAGTCTGAAGGAAACATTTGACTTCTGGAAGAATCTAACACTTACAACATGACATTTCACTGAGAAAATACGGTGAAGGGGTCAAAATCAGAGCAAACCTCCAGTAGCAGCAGATCTGAAACTCTGTGGTTTCTGGACATGCCTCAGTACCTCTACCACCTCACCTGAGTCGAGGTAAACTCTGAGTCTTGAGATGAACTTTGAGGCCAACTGATGAATAGATTTTAAAAATAAAATATATTTTATAAATCAGGATCGGTGAGTTTTCAGGGTTGATACTCAAACTCTACATGAAGTTTAATCTTCATTGAAAACATTTCTAAACTACAGAATGTTTTGTTCTTTTGATGCCTCTCAATTTCTCATATCTTTGTGAAAAACAAGGACGACCTAATTAATGCTGTTAATCTTTTACACATGCAGAACACACTGTTCTTGTTTATAATGCTTGGACACAACTACCGGTGCCCTTAAGTAGCACTCAGGATGATTGAAGTGGTCATCTGGAAGTGCATGAGTTCAGTAAAAAGCACATGTTCCGTCCTTAAAGTTTCACAGTGCATGAGGTTACCACAACAACACAGTGCTAATTTAAATGTACTTAACCTTTTGTAACGATTGAAAATCACAGATGGCTGAGTCACACTGAACCTCAGCCGTCCAAAAACACATCTCCTTTAGAATTAATTCAGCGATTAACAACAAGCACACCCAACTTAACTGCCTTACAGCACGCAGGGCCAGTGAACGCACCCTCAGGACTCCCAACACGACCATTATTCAAGACAAATATTTAAAGAAGAGACAAAAGAAGAAGAAGACAGAGCACAACATGAGTCTTTAAGAGAGGAAAACATTTTAGGTCAACTTACAAAAAACAGAAATGCACAAAACCAAAGACTGAAAACTTTACTCAAAGAAAAGAGTTGATTTAAATCAGAATTATGATTCATACCAAGTGATAACCATCAGTCAGGCCGTTTTAGGGACTGCTGACTCAATTCTAATCTCTGCATGTTTGTGGTTTGCCTGTCTACATGTGGGGTGGACGGGGTTGACATGAACTGTCCCACAGTCCCTCCCACTGGGTCTGGCATTCAGGTACAGCTCCCTCCCTCCTTCTATAAAGCCTCTCATGTTAGCAGTGTAAACGTCAGACTTCCACTCATGGTAAACTCTTTACAACACTCACAGTACACAACACATTCGGATGTGCATCACAACCTCTCCACATTAACTACAGCCTGAGGTAAGTGACTTTTTCTACATTTATAAATAAAGATTAGTTTTTAGGAGACCATCCAGAAGTCTTCAGGTATTTCAGGATGTTAACTGATATCATGTGAAATTTGTGATTTGAGTTTAAAGGACTCAGAGCTGAGAAAAGATTTTGATTTTTGTATTCAGTGATTTTAGGGGAATACTAACAGCTGGATGTGTCTTTAATAACCTGCCTCATATTGATCTGTAATTAACAAACTGTTCTCAGTGTTGTCTTAAACTGATCCATCACCAGCTGAGAGTTAACCTCCTGCTGTTTCATTTTCTGTATCTGACCCTCTGGCAGCTCGCAGTCAGAATGAGATTAGCCGTGCACACCGTCATCTGCTGCTGCGTTTTCACCACCGTCCTGCCACTGGTGAAAGGTGCCACAGGGGAGCTCAACACCAGCCTGAAAAAAAGGTGAGCTGCCTGATCAACGAGCATGGCGAGAACATTGTGTTCATTCACCAGAGAAAGCCTCGTCTTTCTGCCCTCTAACATTTAAATCAGGAGCTGGTCCTTCATGACACCAGAGATGTTTTAATCAAGTTAGTAAACGACAACAAGTGAGTAAAATATAATGGTAAAGGTTTCAGTTTGGTTACAGCTCCACAGATACTGGACCTTTTGAAGCGGACACTGAGATGAGTCAGAACACATGTTTAATGTGGATATTTATGTGACAGAATGGAGATTAAAATATGTTGTGAAAGGTTTTTTACAACTGCAAAATAAACTGTTCTCCAGTGGACAAACTGTGTGACAGAGACAGTGTACCTGATGATCTCAACATGTCCTCTTCACCACATGTCTTGTCCCTCATTAGACAGATATTCTGATAATGATAATCTGTGATCTGATTTTTCATTTTGGCAGATTTGTCGGTCCATGTTTGCCTCTTGAGCTCTACTAACATCTTATATTTCAGATGTGTGATGAAGCTGTGTTGCACTGATATTATTAGGGATGCACGATAATATCTGCACGTCATTGTATGCACACACATATATATACATATATATATATATATATTTTTAATTAAAGAGAGATGAGTGGTTGCTCTGTATAAATAAATATACATTAAAACTTTGTGTCAGGAGCTCATGGAGAACAGGAAACCACAAGATACAAAGGAAGGCGATCCAGGCGCGTCAAATATATAGACAACTAGAAGAAAGCATTAAAAAGCCTTTATAGTAGTGGGTAAATCATTAAAAGAGCCAACATGTTTGGACCACTGCAGATCTTTAAAGTCGAGTTTTTACACCCGTTTTACACATTTCTTAAACCAACACAAAGTTAAAAACCCTGAGAAAACAAAAGGCTGTGAATTATTATTTTCCTCAGGGCTTTTCACATTTTAAAAGGAAACTTTCTTCGTAAATCACACAATGAAACAAACAGTACTACACACTGCAAACACTACTACATGATCCTAAATCCAGGTGTTACATATGCAGGCCTATATAATGAAAAAGCATATAAAAATAAAGATAAACCAGGTTCAAGCAAACAGAAAAATGACGTTTATTCAGTCAGAGGATTTGGGGAATAGAGTTGTATAATTTTCCATGATTTATGGATATGTCGATATCAGTATCTGTTATCGGCCATGTGAGTTGTTATATATCGGCGTATCAGATATTGGCAAAAGATCCAGTATGGCGCATCCCTAGATATGATCACTTTATATATCTGTCTGTGTACATCAGTGTCACCTTCGTCTTTCACCTCCTCCTCTGTTCTCTGCGGCAGGTTCAGAGTTTGGCTGCACAGTCGTATGAAGCGAGAGCTGTGCTTAGACAGCTCAGAGATCGCTGACGAGCAGCACCTCCACCTCCACGCTGGACAACAACAGGACGAGAATGTGAAAACTGACCCATCTCTGTCCAGGTGAGCTGCACTGTGAGGGTACTCTACCTTTATAAGACAGGTGACAGTGTGGAGACGGAGAGGAAACGTGGGGAGGGAAACGAGCTGGGATCAAACCAAAGGCATCGTGATAATATCATTAGGCTCCAAAGACCCCCAAGGCTCTGCAATTATTAACATCCTTCTCCAGACTTTATTTAAAAGTACAACCTTTTCCACCAAAACTAGCACTAACCACGAGTATATGGGTTTTGTAAACACAGGAAAACTGGATAAAAATAGATGACAGACCAGTTTGTCTTTCTGTTCTTTGTTCTGGTGCGTTACATTAGACGTCACAGACAGACTGAAAACAGGTCAGTAAACAGCAGAGAGCAGCACGGAGGCCAGTGAAGATGTTACCATGGTTATTTTGATGTCTGAGTGCTGCTTGGTCAGGGACAAAGCTCAATACACTATCATGATATTTTTGTGTGCTAATATCGTATCATCACACAGCACCAAGTATTGATCTTTTTATTATATAAATTATTAATATGACAAATACTAACTTTAGGTAGCCGACTAGAATAATATGATCAGTTGCTTTTTCAGTTTGGTGCAAAACAAAGTGTCTGAAGTGATGAACAGACAGAAAACATCTTATCAGATAAAACAGATGCTGACAAAGTTTTTCTTCAGGGACATAATTTACAGCTGTAAAAAGGTAGAAAATCACAATATATTTTATCCCAATAAAATTTTATTGTGACGTAAGTATCGTGGTAATATCTTATGGACCCACTGGTGATTCCCACCTCCACTGTGAAGGCGGAGACAGACGGTATTTTGTGGCGGTGGGTCACTGCATCCCGCTGGTAAAGGGGCTGAAATTAGCGCATTCACCCGGGTGTTGTATTTCCATCACTGTTGATCAGAGCCAATCAGAGCTGATAAATACCTGTGACTGCTGTGCGTGTCATCGACACAGGGCGATACACAGCAGCAGTCACAAGATGGCAGACTGCACTGATTACACAGAGATATTCTGAGTGGAGAACTTTAAGTGTTTCAGATGCTGCCTGATATTACAGGAGTCAGAAATCCAAACGAAATGTCCACCATGTGAGAAACGACAGACACAGTAACTGAGACCTGTGGACGATCCGTCCTGTATCGCTCTGATAAACTGACATGAATTCAGATAAACCCTGATTTCTAGTTTGATTTAAACTGTCAACATGCTGAAAACTGTCTGAAAACAGAACCTGAATATTTCCTGTCCTATTCCAGCTCTGAGCTGAACATCAGACGGAGGAGGTCGACATCAGCCAAATCATCCGGCTGCTTCCTCGTCACATGTGCATACCACGACCTGCTCCACCGACTGCACCAGATCACCAACAAGGACAGAGAGCCCAATGCTCCAGAGAAGAAGATGGGCTCGTCAGGCTACGGTCGCCGCCGTCGCTCACTCCTGGATGTCACTCAGCTCGCCCTCCAGACAGGAAGACAAAGACGGAGCACTGAAGCCGGTCAGCGAGCCCGCAGACACAAAAGCACACGCACAGTGGCCTAAAGACAGGCATAGGGAGGCAAAGCCTTGTTGGGGTTATTTGCTCTCAGCAGATCAAGATAAGTTTCCTCAGAGGTTTGATTCCACAGATTTAAGATCCATCAGAGGAAGATCTGCTCAGGTCACTCTGGACCAAAACCACATCCCACTAATAGATTTGTGTGCATGCTTTAGGTGCAGCTTCAGATTGTGATTTATGGATGAATTCAAGTCAAACCTGCGCGACTTGACAAGAATGTCCGTCTCTTCTTCAGCTTCCAAAGAGATCTCTGCAGCTGAGACACAATGCCTGAAGATCTTCTCTGAATTACCCACGAGCTGAAGAGGAAGTGAGGCCGTGGCCCGGAGGAGTTTTCTGACTTTACTGGAGCCCAAACTGCCAGAAACCCACTCGCAGGAACCCTTTACTAGAGAAGAACTGGACGTGTTGGACTGTGTGTGAAGTGCAATTTAAACTAAATGTACTATGATATTAAAATATATAATTATCAGCTTGTATATAAGGACTTATAAAGCTACCTTATATTTAACCCTCTGAGACCCACCGGGCCGACACTCCTGTCTTTCTATAGAGGGCTGAGTGAAACTAGAGGACCTAATGAATCCAGTGGTACCAACCATGCTCTGCTATCTTCTCACAGAGGGGGCTAAATAATGCTCCAAATTAGACTAAATTTTGGCGAGGGACAAACAACATGGGTCCTGTAGGTCACCATGAGTCTCCCTGTTACAGACATGAACTTTTTATGCTCTGCAGTGTGGAGCACAAACTGTGCACTTCTTATCGTGCAGTATAAATGTGCTATTTTTGCCTTTTATATTTGAATATTTCTGCACGCTGAGGTCCATAAACAGTCTCAGAATTACATGAATCGGGTCTGTCTGTAAAGCTGAGACTCTGGTGGATTTAATGAGCATAGTTTTATTCATGTGTGATGGTGTTAGTCCCCACAGCAGCTATTTCATTCATCTCATTTCTTTAAACTGAACCTCACTGTTTAAAATGACCTATAGTGACCTCTGGGATAATCACAGCCTCATGAAACTTCACAGACACAAACTAGAAACCTCGAACATTCAGATGTTTGGCTTTCATAGGTTTACTGACAATAAGAGGGGGTTTCTGAGCAGTTTACAGGACAGAAGTGTTCACCATCCAATTGCTGACAAAAGCCAGTTTTTACAGAAAACTGCAAATGTCAAAAGTTTTTGAATCCAAATCACAACACTGATTTTTCTGTGTTGTTTGTTACAGATTTGGTGTCTTAATGTGGGATTCTGGGGGGATTTTTGACCATTTTTGTCAATTCATCGAGAGATAAAACATGCTTACATTTAGCACCCAAACTGTGGAACAAATTGCTGCATCAACTTATGAGACATAAACGAGAGAATGTTCGTCATATATTTCCATCACAATGATCTGAGCCCTTCTACACTCTACACCTTTAAAATCTGAACAGGCGTCAAACAGAAACACAACGTTTATTACAGATTTATGACAGCTCACAGTGCTGAGCTACCACTTCTGTGATAACTCCCCCTAAAGATCCCCGTCCCCCCTGAAAAAGACAAAGCTGGGTCTGTGTTGGTCTCAGAGGGTTCAACATACATGTAACTATATTTTTTATACCGCCAAAACTCATATTAAACATGTCACTTTTTATATTTGTTAACTTCAGTGAAGTCTGTATCTTAACTGTGTAAATAATCGTGTACTCGTCATGATATCACTGAGTTATATTTTTGTACCATTACTGTGATGATTCTACGTTATTGGAACTTAATCAAGATGTTTTGAAGATGTTAGTTTGATGGTGAAAGTCTTAAAAACAGTGTCATCATGTAGTTTGTGGACTCTGGATGCCACAGAGAGACGGAGAGCCTGAAGGAGAACAGACCGACGAGCCGACTGAAGTGCTGTGCTGCCATCTAGCTTCACCGTCTGATACAACTCAGCACTGACTGTGGGTCTGCTTCATGTTTCATCTTTAAAAACTTTTAGTTTGAAATGTATCTGCTTCTTTATTTGAATGTAATAAATCCTAATTTAGTCCTGATTCAGCTGCAGTGAGCTGACGTGGTGTTAGGTAACGTGATTGATGCCTTGTTGTGGTGAAACTGTAATAGTTTTCATCTGGCTGCGACATCCTCGTCTCTGAAATAAATGAACTAATGCAACAATGAAAAGAAGCATCTTTGATGTTATTTGGTGGCCTGGTATCAAATATTCTGCCTGTGCACATGTGTGCTGTGGTTTTATGATGGCATGTGTAGTAAAACATGATTACATTTAAGAAGTCCACGCTGGGGTACATTCCTTTCTAAAAATAATATTTATCAGCTGCACTCTCTCACAGAAACACATGCACTCAGACTAAATTTATCTCGGGTCAACGTGTTCCTAAAATTGTGTAATCAAAGCATTTCAGAGAAATTAATTAGCTTTCAGTGAAGAATTTAAGTGTTGATGAAGAAAGAGGAACAGAGTGCTCCTCTTCAGATCAGGAACACTCAAATGAGAACTATTAATCACGGAGGAATGTGACCTCCTCTAACAGCGTGCAGCAGCGTGGTCACACTGTCCTCAAATTACAAACTATTTCACCATAAATCTGCTCATTTTCATCCAAACATCCCTCTGTGGAGTCAGCAGATTATTATACATAATTAACAGTTTAAAGGTCCCGTGTGTTGAGTTTAGAGGGATATATCTGTTATATTTATAACTGTGTTTTCTTTAGTGTTAAATCACCTGAAAATTAGATCTGTTGTGTTTATGTAACTTTATATTGAGCTGTTTATATGGTCACAGGGAGCCGGGCCTTCTCTGGACGTCATCAATCCTGCACACTGGGACCCTCATTTATGAAACGAGCAAACGACAGAGAACTGGGTGTACGGACGTTTCCATACAAAGCTCAGCATTTATAAACATGAACATGAGCAGAGGCTACGATCAGATCTCATGTTCAGTCTCATCTCGTGTGTCTAACTTCAGGTGCAGCCGTAAATCTGACTGAGCTGTCGAATCGTTATCTGAACATGTTCGGACTTAGATGTTTGTGTGTATAATCATCACATGTGTGGGTGCTGTCTATCACAGCTGGCAGTGTCCTGACTCTGTGGGACTGACTCCAGGTGACTGAAGGATGAACACCGCTGATTTCATGTTATCTTATTTTTAGGCCTCACACTGACGAGCACAGTCATTTATTATTAACTCTTTACCCTCCATTGACGAGATTTTCCAGCAATTTGTGTTTTCACAGTTATAAGATAGGGGGCGCTGTTACACATCTTGTGAAACAGAACAGCACTGCTGTGTCCAAACACAAAGATGAAGGTCTGCTGGAAACTGGAGGAAGATTATGTTTACAGAAATGTAGCAGCTTGTAAATGGCACAAAAATGCCGGCGCCGACGGAAAAGTTTACCGATGCGCAAGCTGTGGAGAAGTTGATGGACTCAGACTCTGTCACTTCCAGTTTTGATCTACATTCTGAATCTGACTGGATGAAAAAGCAAACGAGTTTGATGGGACGAAACAGGATGTCCATGACAGTGACAGTGACATGCGGACGAGACGACCACAGAGGAGACGGAGACAACAGAACACTGAACGATCACCCAGCGATCAACGTGTTCAGCTGCTGCACCTCACAGAGAATATTATTATTATTTCTACAATTCAGACTGATGTAAAGGAATGAGAAAAAACTAAACATGTGAATGTGAAATTGATTTTTACTCTTGAAAATGACTGACAAAATTAAATTTGTCTTATCTTTTTGTCTGAAATGTTTTTTTAATGAAAATACACAAATTCAAGTGTTGATAAAAAAAGAAATGTAATAAGAGAAGAACAAAATAAAAAACAGAAGGTTTCTTCTTCAGTTTGATGTTCAAACATTTTACATATTCATAGAAGAAATTATTATGTGGGTCTGTAAAGATCAGTGAATATGATCAGAAATGCTGACGGTGGCTGGAAACTGACTGGAAAAAATAATACTCTGGTGGTGAAAGTGTTTAAACATTATTAAACCTTGCAGTAGATT
Source organism: Epinephelus moara (assembly GCF_006386435.1). Taxonomy (NCBI): domain Eukaryota; kingdom Metazoa; phylum Chordata; class Actinopteri; order Perciformes; family Serranidae; genus Epinephelus; species Epinephelus moara. Next base: position 40,428,705 of record NC_065525.1, on the reverse strand, counting down.
TTATCAATGCCCAATCATTCCTAGTTGAGAACATTTCATAAATCTCAGGCTAAAATCTTGGTGAAATATCCATTCACCTTTTGCTCAGCCGTTGCTTCATTAACAGCTCGGTTGGGACATAAACTAAACAAGTTCCTCTTTACGCTTTAGTCAAAAGCCGACACTTCGTCTCATCTTGACTCCATCTGTGAGTGTCTAAAATATCCAGAAGCTTTGTTGCTCGTAGCTGAGATCTCTGTGGCTAATGTTAGCGACCTCACTGGTTTGGAACAGGAGAAATTACACATTGTGCCAACATACATGTTGTATGTGGATTAAAAACACAATTACATTTACACGTGTGTTCGCTGTGGTCACAATGTGTCCCTGACCTCCTGTGCAGGTGCATTTACATGATCATCCAAAATGCATTTTCACACGAGGTGTAAAGGTGGTAAGGTATCATCTTACTTCAGATATATCAGTAAAAGTGTATCTCTCAGCAGATAAACAACAAGAAACTGCAGAAGAGAAACACCAGACAAGGTCTGAGGTGGTTTAGAAACTGTCTACATTATAATGTCTGTTCACCAGAGAGAACATTCAATCACACAAGTTACATTGACTCAAAACAAAAAACCCACCTCACAACGCAAATAAACAATCCTGACATGGATCCCTTAGAGTTATTGAGACAATACGAGCCTCCAACCAGACATAGTGTTGTGGTCCAGTAGTGCCAAGACTGTGCTCCTCCTTGAGCTGACGGTCCCTCGTGGGGAGGAAATGGAGTTATACCTCAGAGAGGAAGAGGCTGAGATACTCACTGCAGTGCGTGATGACCCTACTGTCCCTGTACCCGGCTGATGACCCTACTGTCCCTGTACCCGGCTGTACCCGGCTGATGACCCTACTGTCCCTGTACCCGGCTGATGACCCTACTGTCCCTGTACCCAGCTGATGACCCTACTGTCCCTGTACCCGGCTGATGACCCTACTGTCCCTGTACCCGGCTGATGACCCTACTGTCCCTGTACCCGGCTGACGACCCTGCATTCCCTGTACCCGGCTGACGACTCTACTGTCCCTGTACCCAGCTGACGACCCTGCCATACCTGTACCCGGCTGACGACCCTACTGTCCCTGTACCCGGCTGACGGCCTTGCAGGAGATGTGACAGACTTTAATCTCACAGCAGGTTGCAGCAACACCTGCCTGTGTGATCAATGTAAAATCAACCAGATCTTTCCCTGACGACCCCTCAGGTGTGATGTCATCATGTTCAAACAAAACTTCTGTCTGTGCCTTTATTGCAAAGTCAGTAGACAGGAATAGGAAACACTGTGGCTCCACACTGAAGTTACTGTTTTTGTCCTGATTAAAATATGATGTAAAATACTGTAATTATTATTTAAGAGATACTGTAAGAAGAAGTGAACACACACACACACACACACACACAATAAATTTTGATCCATGAGAGGAACATGACTGATTTTCCTTCAGTGTCCAGGTGGTGGTGGTGTAAACTTTACTCCACCACTCTGAAACCATCCACACTGAGCAGAGACACTGGAGCTCGTCCACAGACTGATGTGAACCACTGAAGCTTTTTAACATTATGACACTGACAGAAACTTTACTAAAACACATTTCCGGAAATCTATTCTAAGGATCTTTCTTCCCCCACTGATCTATTTTCTCTCCTGTGCCTCTCTACATGAGACACACCAGTATAACCAGTATCATCTGTACTGTGACTGGAGGAGAAGTTAAAGGAGACGGAGGTGAAACATTCCTTCTCAACACTACAGTTTTTTTATTTGATAGGGACGATGCAGTTCAATATATTTCAAGTACAGAGACTGATGTGTGTCACACAGAGTTTATAGTTACTGCTAATTTTCAATCTTGTCTTGTCTTGTAGTTGGACTTTTACATGTAGACCTACAGTGTTATTAAAAATGTACAGTTTTAAACATCATAAAACTACAATACACTATAAACATGGAAGGCACAATAAAATACGTCTACAACAATACATCACTACACTTACACGACCACCTCTCAGAGGTCTGAGGGCAATTAATCACCAGTTGTTGATCACCAGCGATGTAAGTGGGGATTAGAGCTGGGACGTTTGGCTTATTAATAATATTTCGCCCCCTGCTGCCAGGGAAACCAATGCCCCCACCTCACCTACACGTAACTCAACTACAGAGTAGCCGGGCCTCAAAGTCCATGACCAAACATGGACATGTGGCGAGGTCGCAGTGAGGATGTGTAGGAGGGTGACAAGTCTCCTGCAGGTAAAAACAGCCTGCTGTTAATGCATACAGGTTTCTAAAATGCCCCCCAAAAATCTAGATAGGTGACATGTCACCTGCCATGTGACATGTAAAATGGTATTTCAATATATGGGATATAAGTGACACATCGCTCTCTTCTACAAGGCATCACTGGGTGTTTTGGGTCTTTCATTATCAGACGTTCTGACCCAGGTGACCCCCTCAGGGTGAGTCAGACCCTGACCCGTGTCACCGCAGCACAAATGGTCAAGACAAATTTCCCTGAATTTAACTTCCTTCTGTTTTTACGTGTAGAGAAAACTCTGACCATTAAAAACACTCAGCATTAAACTGAAATAAAAGCATGTCTGTACCTGTAATGTGACACAGGTCCTTTGTGCACATACATACCCTGAACACACACAGAGAGGTGTGGTCAATAAATAGTTACCTTGCTCTTGATAAAGTGGTAGAGTGGCTGCAAAGACGTGCTTCCTCTTCCTCTACTACAGCGAGCAACACTAATGCAAACTACTTCCTGAAACGTATTTTTAGCCCTGGGACTTGATGCGTTTAAACTATGCAGCCGTTACACTCCTTCAGACTGGCAGTGAAAGAGTTAACCAGCTGTGTGTGTGCATGCTACAAGAGGCTGCTGTGACCAGACTTGTCTTCTGTCCCGTGAAGCCTGATAAGAGTCTCCACAGCTCCACAGTTTCCAGACGTGCCAACAATGGACACAGCCCTGCAAAAAGTAAGTTCACCGCTCGCCGTCACAGCCACGATTCTTCACACCTGAGTCTTTACTCTTCTCTCTTCTTTAAATCTTTAATCTGAGGTCACTTCCATCACTCTTCTGCAGCCCTTCCCTTCTCTGTATGCTGGTATCTGCTGACTGAAATACCTCAGCTGTACTTTGTCTTATTAACACACACCTAACCTGACTATCAATCAATCAATCAATCAATTTTATTTATAAAGCCCAATATCACAAATCACAATTTGCCTCACAGGGCTTTACAGCATACGACATCCCTCTGTCCTTATGACCCTCTACTACTTTACTATCACACATTCAAATGTTAAAATCATTTTAAAGACGTGACCTGAACTTGTCTGAGCTGATGATTGTTACAAAGGATCTAGAAAACAGCACTATTGGTTAATGCGACTCCTAGGGCTGAGCAATATGCCCCTATGATCATATCAGGATATTACACGGTATTACTGGGATAACAATATTCTTAACGATATGACAAATAAGATAAAAAAATATATATTATTAATTAATGAAGATAGAATTGACCTATGGCTAAGCCACGCCCCCCTCCACTCACTCAGACAAACTATCAACATTCAGTGACCGGCGCTATGGCAGGTGTCACAGTACACGGCATTTCACAGGAGGCAATTGATGTTTTTTGGGGACATAACGATCAGATGTCATTGAGAAGTAACCAAAAGGGCCTAAACTACGCATTGGAGGGATATATTCATCATTTTATTGTTGAGAAGGTCGATGAAAAGCTTAAATTACAAGCCAAAATTTACAGGTCACAGTGTACGCTTGTGAACCGCATCTGGTTGCCGTCACCATCAAAGACAACAAGTTAAAGTGCCACTGAAGTTAAGGTTTTTGGCTCAGAATATGAGAAAAGGATAACGGCCTTTTTACCATCTTTACCAAGAGTGTCTCTCCGTTAGTTTGGTGCTACAGTATTTACACTGAATCATTCAGCATAACGTTTGCCAACCTTTGTTATCTCTGCCATTACAGATAAGTTAATGAAGCTAAGCTCCAGAAGTTAACGTTAGCTTAACTAGAGCCCTTTGGACAACAGCTAACAATGATGTACGATCACCAAAGTACAAAACTAGAACAAAATAGGCTAATGAACTCCCAGCAAACAAGGTGACATGATGAACAACGCAGCTAGGAGCTAACGTTAGGCTAACTTTAGCTAACGTTAGCTAGAGATGTTAAAGATAACTTTATATTTCTTTCCAGCAAAGTGACAATATGTTGCCTCAAACACAATGTTGACTTACCTTAGAACAGATGTAGACATCATTGTTAATCTTATTCACGTTGAGTTGATGTTGTGGTCTAACGTTACCACACAACTTTATCCAAAGGAGACACTTTTCTCGGTTGAGATGTGGTTTAAAGTGTAAAAAATACACCTGGTCGCCCAGCCTCTCAGGATACCTTGTGTCAGAGTTGCATGTACCCCATGCACACCGTTTGACCATTTTTAAACTTCAAATCTCAGAAAAAGCTCATGAAACCAAACAAAACAGAGTTTCTGTAATGCATTTCAATGGACGTCCAGGCAGAGAATGTCCGAGTGTATGGGAATGGCTATATGCACTGTGATTGGCTCATCGCGTTTGAGGGCGGGACTTAGCCATAGGTCAATTGCAACAAAATCAGTGATGTAGTTTTACAGTTTGCTTCAAATCTTGAGTAAAAACTAAAGAAAAATGATGTCATTTCTTTAGTTTGTGAACAACAATAGTAACTCAGAGTCAGATTCTGTTACAATATCAATACTTCAACTAAATCAAATCTAACACTAATTACACATTTAACCAAATGTCCCCTGAGATCTCTGTATATAAATCATCTCTGATCATCAGGCTGTGACCTGTGACAGGCTGTTAGGAGACAGAATCACTGTGCTGCTGCCAGAGGAGCCGCTGAATGAGTTCCCTCTGAGCGGACGCCACACTTTATTACACACTACTGAAGCCCCTCCTCTTTTTGGAACCACTGCAGGGTCCATCCTCATTTCACTTTCAGACATGCTTGTTGTTGCCGTGGGTATCATGGTATGAATTTTTCGTATCATACCAAAAATTACACCGGTATTGTCGTGAACACCTCTACATCTAAGTGTTGATGTCAAATAGCCATAAAGACTGTCTAAGCAGCGTGACTAAAACGGTCGTTGATGAGAAATACAGGAGGCATCACAGGAGAGAAAGAGGAGAGAAAGAGGCCTGATAACAGCCCTGTTGAATCACAAACACAAAATGAGCAAAACACAGAAGCAGCAGAAGAACCTCACGAAAAGGAAGAACCCCAACAAGCCCATTCTTCCACTGACGGTCCAGAAGATGAAGAGAAGGAGAAAGAACCAGAGCTGATTATCCCATTATACCCATAAGTGACCTTTCACCATCACAGGCAGAGTCAGGACCCAGTAGAGAAGAGGAACCACCACAGGAGATCAGCAGTAAGAGGAGATGGAGGTTAGATCGGAAAAGAGATTTAAAATGCTTTGTGTATACACTTGGTAAAATGAAGAATGATATAATATGATGTGTGATGTGTGATCATCAGTATCTACGAGTAGAAATCTGTGTGATTTATATGATTGTTTTGTGATAATGAAATTAACATGTTTAATCAAGTTAAGTCTGATAACTATTGAACTTTTAATGATTGTATACAGAAAGGTTAAAGAGTGAATTTATGTAACATGACCTAATGACACTGTGTAATGGATAAATAGGGAAATGAAAGGATGTTGAGTAAATTACAGACGGCTGGAGAAAATGGCAAGTACCTGAATCAAAACAGATGGTTAGCAACGCTCAGCAAAAACATCGGTTCATGACCAGGGCTGCTGGGGGTATGAACTATTGGGTGAACTTTTAGGAAAAGACACCAAGGTTCAGTCACTGAGCACTTGTTTATCATAGCAAAGGTGATCACGCCATCTGTGACTCTCCTCGTGCTAGCCTTGTGCCATTCTCGGAACCCATCGGCTGTTTTCGGCCTCTGACTTCCAGCAGACGGCGATACAGCCTCTGGGGGCAGACCCCCGATTTTTTGGCATTCTGGTTTGATTTGGGCGGAGGAGGTGAATTTCCGTTTCCGACTTCCGTTTATATATAAGTAAATGCTGAACCATTGTGATGGAGTCAGAGTTTGCAGTGATGCCAATTACGTTCCGCCTCGTTAGTTCACCGCACGGAGCGTTTAACCTGGCAACAACTGCAGCTGGCTCAAACATGATTGGTCAATATCACGTGGACTACAAACAGCCTACAACCGGAAACCAGGGCTCTTCAGCTCTTCTTCCGGAGGCAAGATCTCCGGGGTTTGCCTACAGACTCTACATTCACTGAATGTAGAGTCTGTATAGAGAGACTAGCCTCGTGCTAACTGATGATCTAATGTAGGATATCCATTTAGGGGCAGTAAAGGAGGAGATCTGGTGAAGGATGTCCATGTAGGGACGGAGAACAAGGTATAAAAACTCAAGGTTTTAGAGAAGTGGAGATTCCTAATCAATTGCTGGGGGACACTTTGTCACTCTGACCTAAGTTTCTCACTCTGAAAAATTTCAACTGAGCAGAAAAACTGCACACTGCCATCCACATCATGTTACACTTCAATGGAGGAGTAATGCCAACATGTCTTCCTTGTCGTAAGGCCCAGACACACCAAACTGACTTCACAGAATTAGCTTGACGAAGGACCCCTGCTGCATCACCGTGTCTCTGAACATCTGTAGGTGGCTGCTTGCACTGAGCCGTGACTCCCAGACCGCCGTGCTTTGGTACCAATACACAAACAGTGACAGCAGTATTTACTGTCCCTTCACCAAGAGGAGAACCATCCATCAACACATCTACTCTCTGACTGAAACACTCACTTTGTTTTATCACTATTATAGACGACAGTTTTTACTGAACAGCTGTTTGTTTTCATCCTTTTGTTGAAATAAAAACTTTTGGTCTTTTTGAGTTTGACGGATACAAATTTGTATTTTCAAAGAACAACACATAATGACAGACTCTCTGTTTCAAATAGGAAAAATTCATCAGTGTTTAACTTGTACAAGAATATTATATTTATGTTTCCTGGCATTTTGTATTCATCTTTCATTACATTCCTTTCCCATGCACGGCTCTTGTTTCACACCCAGTCAATCAGTGATGGTACATTCTCCCCTGAAATAACCTCTCCTGACATGCCAGTTTTTCTTTTTTTAAATGTGGGCCGCTCGTGGTCATCTTTCTGAAAAGCGTGGGCTGGGTCAGAAACTCTTTGTGTCGTGACCTGAAAATCTCTCTGAGGTAACAAGAGCGACTCAGACAAACCTGTTCTGACACGGCACTCCTCACATGTTTGAACCTTTCACAGGTTCACACGACTCTTTAAGGGTCATCTGAAACTTCCCCTGACTGACTTGGTGTAAAAATGTCCTCAGAGTGTTTGTACGATCGTTTAAAACTGTTCACTGTGATACAGAGACAATAAAGCACTGAAAGAGGAAGACTGATATCTGAGTCTAATGCACCTCTGTTTGTTTAAGCTCATTCTGCTGAACAAACAGCAGACAGTGGCTGAGACAGTGACTGTAGAGCTGAGAGGATTAAAACCATCAACCTGAGAAGGAACAAACACTGTCCAACACATTTCAACCACAGACACTGAGACTTCAGATTTACTTTAATTACTATTCAATTACTTAAAATTTAAACTTAAGTTTTTTGACATTCTGTTAACATGTTTCCACAATCGGTTGGTGAATATACCAGTGGCTCAGCTCTGTGGTCTCAGTGTCCAGGAGCATCTCTCAGTTATGGTGCACCACAAACGGCTGTGTGGAGCTCTAGGTCATGTTGAGCTCTGTAACAGTGTGGACGGAGAAAAGCTGGACAGGACCCTTCAGCCATCTGACAATACACCTCAACACAACATGCAGTATAACAAGGCTAGTTTTCTTATTCACTGAACCTTTATTTAACCAGAAAAACCTCTTGAGATAACAAATCTCTTGTTCAACAGTGTCGACAGAGAACAAAAATATAAAATAAAAAATACACAGCTCTAAAACAAGCAATATAAAACACCTAATGAGATTAGAAATAGCTTAATATAATATAAATGCAATCTGTGAACCATAAAAACATAAAACAGGGGAACTCCACATGGTAACAAAGAGCAGCTAAAATCCACCCTGAAATTAACATATAGATGATCGTGTGCAAAAGTCCTTCAGCAGAGCTTTGAAATAAAAGAAACTTTAAGACCTCCTGCAGAAGAGCTCAGGATCTAGTCTCGCCACCAGACAATCAGAGATTTCCGCCTTCTGATAGTCTGGGGACACTCCTTTCTAAAGTGTGTTTAACACACCGGAGAAAACGGCCGGCAACAAAGCAACGCCTCTTGCATTTTTAAAAGGACACGCCCTCCTGGAAATGTGCGCTCCCCCTTTTCTCGTACACAAGGAAACAAACACACACAGAGCTTGCAAATGGATGCTGTTTTATCAAACATGTGCTCAGTCCACAAGATTGAGGAAATGAAGGACTTACAGCGACTTTGTTTAAAACTTTTAACGCAGTCGGACTATGTTTACGAGCATAAGAGTTCAGCGAGCCACCGAAGGACCGCCCTGCGGATTTACTATTGGTTCTGTTTGGTTTTTTTTAAAAATCTGAAATTGTATCCGCCCATCTAAAGACAAAATCAGGGAGAAAGACATTAGTCTTTAGTTAAGCAAAGCGTCTAAAGACTGACTTGTGAGTCAACTCAGGATCAGGAGCTACAGACATAAGTGCTCATGAGCCAAACTCTGTACAAACCCTCCTAAAACTTGTTCTGTGAACACAGAGCAGAGACATTTTTTTGCTTCACGTACACATATAAACATGCTGGACGTGAGCCAAGTATAACTCTGTAAACAACACAATGCCAACGGCAAAGTCTACGAAATATTCAAGATAGCCGCCCCAACCTGTGCAGGCAGGATACAGAGATGAGATCAGGGCTCACGGCTGGTGATAAATCTCAATGCACCATGATACACAGAGTTCAGAGCGTGAAACACAGAGTCTTCAGCCATGCTGGCAGCCAGGGATGAGTGTCAGTAAAAAACGCCAATACCAGTCTCCTTAAACTGATCCTCATACCAACAGAGTCCTTCACTCTATACACAATGTTTCTGACGGGGATGGTGTGTAGTAAAGTCATACTATACACAATTTCATGAAGCCAATAACGGATCTTTAATAGTAAATGTTGCCTTCAAGGTATTGAGCACTGACACCCAGCCCTTGTCTGAATTATATCATCTGTGCTGTACAATATCCCTGCAATCCATCCAACACAAAATATTTCACTAAAAACCAAAAATGTCATCATGCTGGAAAAGTCTAATCAGTGTGTTGGTGCTTCATGATGCTAACATTAGACTTGCACCGATTTATCGGCAGTGCTCGTAATCTGGCCGGTTTTCACGTGATCGGCCATGACCTGCGACCGGCCGGTTGGTCTAAAATATGCCTATTTAAAATGTCGGTCAAATTCCCACCGTGCCACATGATTGACATTGCGTAATATATGCAGCGCACACAAACGCACAAGTGCAGCTCACGGCTTGAGCGATGTGAGGAAGGAGACCTCAGCCCTATGTGAATTTTATGGGGGTTTTTTCCTGCTAAAATGTTCTAATAAAGGAAAGATAGAACATACTGCAATATCTTGTGTGCTGTAAAGTGGTTTGAAAAAAATAAAATCGGAATCGGCCGTCCAAAGACTCTGCAAATCGGAATTGGCTTTGCATGGCTTCTGTTCTATGATGACCATATCTAATTGCTGTAGTGAACACTGTCTTTCTGGTGTCCTGCAACTTTGTTTTTTGAGTTTTATCCTTTAATTGGTTTAAATCATCTGTCATCATCATCTGTCGGCCTTATGAATAACATAAAGTAAAGTCGGAGGATCACACAGTCAGGAGGAGTCATCCTCCAGAGGCCACAACATTTCAGGGTGAATCATGCAACAGTTGTTGACCAACATTTCCTTCTGCAACACGACTGCAATGTGTTGAAGTGCATTAGGAGTCGGTAACATTCACACTGACCAACATTTGAATTCAGATTAAACTTTACCACTGCTAATTAAATGAACACAGTTTAGATCTCTTATTACTTACTTAAATAAATTCCTCTGTATGTTAATAAAGCTAATTATGTTTAACCAAAACTCTACAGTATCTCTTAAAATGCAGACTCATCCTCAGTGTGCAAAACTTGCACAACAACTAAACAAGGAAGCAGATAAAGACCTCTGTGTCACTTATCTGAGAGAACAACAGCGAGCCACACAGCTGAACACATTATACACATCATAACTTACAGCACAACAACAACATCCGGACAGTATGCAGGCTGCCGTTTAACATTTGGACATTTATCAGACTTTGTATTGTCAGCAGTTCGTTCTGTTATCAGGCTGTGCAGGTATTCCCCCAGAATGCAACAGGCCTCAGAGTGCCTCTGAAATAAGAGTCCAGCTGTAAACGTGAGCAGAGCAGCCTGCAGCTACGAGTCCGCCACACTACGTCAAGTCATATCTTCACTTTTACATTTCTCGTCTGTATCATACTGTGGTCTGAAACGAGTCATTACGAGGCCGACATGTACACAGGGTGCACAGATCCATAGCTGTCAAGTCTCCCGTTTTGGCCAGGAAACTACCGTATTAGTATTTTCCCGTAAATCTCCCGTATTATAATATAATAAAAAAAAAAAAACATTCCTCTGCCTCTCCAAACTGAACTCTGTCACTAGCCTTGTGAGAACTGCCACCTGCAGTAGCCTGGGTGGCAGTTGTCGCGAAGGTTAGTGTTGACAGCGGGTCTGGTTGACAAGTGGTTATTTTAGATTTCCTGTACACCCAGGGACGGGTTTTGCTATGGGCAATGTGGGTGACCGCCCAGGGCGCAATCTATCCAAAAACAAACAAAAAAACAAACAAAAAAAAACTCGCCAGTTTTCTAGACTACCGCTCATTTCCACGTCAAGTTAGTGGAGTGGGCGCTGGGGCGCCCCTGTTATCACGTTTCAGCCAGCAGCAGAAAGGAAAGGCAAATCCTGGCAGTTGTGGGTTGAACGGGGGTCACAGACAGGAATACGGCGGAGGCTCATAGTGCTCTGCGGCGCAAGATAACGGCTTACCGGCGACGGAGAAGTCCGACTCCAGGTCCAGTAATTTCCTCTTTCGTTGGTGTCATGACTAGGGCTGCCACTAACAATTATTTTCATTGTCGATTATTTCTTCGATTAGTCGACTAATCATTTCATCGAAAAATGTGTTAAAATGTTGAAAAATGTCGGTCTGTCTCGCCCAAACCCCAAAATTACGTCATCTAAT
>NC_065525.1:40408433-40417186 GCF_006386435.1 Epinephelus moara | reverse complement strand
GTTCTTTACTTGTCAGGGGAGGAGGGTGGCTGGTTGATTTTTATTTTATTTATTTATTTTATTTTGATCCCCCCTATGTTAATCACTTATTGATGCTGTTTTTGAAGTATGAATAAGTCAATAAGTAATTTATTCCATTGAAATATCATTGATGTATTATAGAAAAGTGATTTATCTTTTTATAAATGACAAAAGGCACATCTGCCTCATTTTGCCGTGGTATCCTGATACTACTCAGAACCGTGATACTTTCACTGGTATGCACAGATCTGAGATAAAGGTGAAGCCCACAGGCCAAACCTCTGAAGCCTCTGGGCCCTCTGAGCCCTCACACAGGTTTACATGTGTTTGAATATCTAAATATACACAGGCACTACATACTGTGTGTGTCACTGCAGAGCCTTCAGACATGCTGAAGTGTAACTGTGTTGTGGGCTCAGTGTTTGGTTGTGTGTGTGGTTGTGTGTTTGGTTGTGTGTTTGGTTGTGTGTACTTTGGCTCTCTGACAGAAAAGAAAACAGGAAATTCCAAACCAACAGAGCTTCAAATGTGAAACTTTCTCATCGACTGCCGGCCTTCTTCTCTTACTCTCACAAGAGTTTTAGACCTGATCAGAAAACTGTTTAGTCAGAAAATAGTCACAGCATTGGGCCAAATGTAAAAAGTGTTAAATGCAACGTCTATATTTCAGATGCAGGCCACAACAGAAACAGAAAAATAACTGTTTTACTGTGACACTTCTATAGTCCAGATCAGACCAAAGGTTCACACCGATCTGAAAGTGTCAGCGATGTGAACTGGCCAGTCTGAGCTCGACTCAAGTCGGCTGATGATGTCACCTGACACTCAGCTGGTCAATCGCTGGCAGTTGGTTTTATAACGTAAAGCACGTCACCTTCATCACTACGACAAATACATCTGTAGCCAGTATCTCACTATCACTATCCTCATTCAGATTTTAAGAAGCTACAAATTATATTCAGCCACAAAATAAATCTGAAAAGCTGCAAATCAGAACGGAAGTACAGAGAGCTGTTGACTAGAGATGATACACCGTCTCATGGTGGTCACTTCCTGTGAACGTTACAGATCAGAAGTACAGAGAGTTGTTGACTAGAGATGATACACCGCCTCATGGTGGTCACTTCCTGTCAGCGTTACAGATCAGAAGTACAGAGAGTTGTTGACTAGAGATGATACACCGTCTCATGGTGGTCACTTCCTGTCAGCGTTACAGACCAGAAGAACAGAGAGTTGTTGGAACGGGCTTCCAAAACTGTTTCGAGTCTTTATGAGTGGATTCTGCAAGAGTGTCAAACGCTGGAGTTTCTTTTGAAACACACAACAAGAAAAAACACCTTTTTTTAAAGTCTTTGAAAGTGTAGCAGACTTCAATCGATGCACATCTTACATGTTTGTTTAAATATAATTATACAACAGGCAATCTGATTGGTCGAGAGACAGTAAAACCGTGATGATGTTGGAGTACAACATCACGGTTATTTCACTCTGTATGTATCACTCCGCCTCACAGCTGATTGCAATCAACAATCAAATCAAAACTGATGGTTAGTGTCAGTTAGGTCAGCAGTTGCGTTGTAGGCTAATTAATTCATCCACTGTCAAACAGCCAAAAATATGGATTTATTTCCTAAAATAAGTTTTGAATTGAACTATGAATGGTCATCAGAGGAAGATGAGGGAGAGGAGAAGCTGAATCCGTCTGAGCACACATCCAGGTTTGTCAGTGTTTCATCAGCGGAGCTCAATGACTTGGAGAAAAGCAACATACTGTCAGATCAGACGGCAGAGTCGGCTGTGCCTGTGAAGCGACAGTCCACCATGCAGTCACCAGAGACTTATTTCACCGGCTGCACAATTAATGGAAACGTGCAGATAAATGTGTATAAAGAGTAAGTGACTGGCGCACCATGTCTGCGTTACATAGCAACGGTGACAGCGGAGTCCTGAGGGAACTATTTTTGTTGGCGCAAGACAAATAAAATGCTTAAATTATCTATTTTGTCCTCATTTTTCAACATTTCTTAATCAGCCTTGCTTATTTAACTGTTGAACTGTTGTATAAAAGCAATATCACACTCGAGCTCGTGATGTTGCGGCCTCGTGCCTACGACCGAATCACAGCCGTGACGATATCACAGTTCAACATCACTCCCTCTCATGTGATATTGCTTAAATGTTTCCTCCTCGAGTTTTATCACAAAACAAAATTCTTTTTTTCACGTTACGTGAATGGATTGAGTCATCATGATGATCAGATGATTTCCTGTCTCAAGTGCTCTTGATTAGAGCTGCAAACATTTATTGATTAGTAGTGAAATATTAGATTTATTGCCCAATAATTTGTTCTGATTAATCAGTTTTTTTTGGGAAGAAAAAAAAGAGAAATTCTCTAGCCCCTTTTACACTGCCAGATTTTTCGTGAATGTTGGGCCTTTTTGCCGGCAAGCTGCGAGTGTTTAGACACACAGAGCCGGATTAGCGAGTTGATCCGAGGTGCCCAATTTTCCGCCTCGTAGGGTAGTCATATTGGCAGAACCTTTTTGGTTTTAAAAGACCGAGGCGGCCTTCCGCCACGGGAGGAGCTGTTGATGACTTGTGGGAGGAGGTGTTGATGATGCCGCACGTGCGACCCACTGGTGGTGGATAAACAGGAAACAGCTGATAGCAGGAATTAGCGAGCAGCTAGTAGCAAGAGGGAAACACAAACCTGACAGACACTGTAAAGATGAGCAACTGGGGAGACAAGGAATTGCGCGCCCTCCTTGCCCTCGCAAACGAAGAGGCCATTAACCGTCAGGTGACGGGGACGGTGAAGGACGGGCCGACTTACGAGAGAATCGCCGCCTGACCAGCCACGGCTTCCCTCCCACGTCACTGTTTACGTCACACGCTGAGCTACACGTTTTGTTACTTGCTCACGCCCCCCATTGCCCCGAAAAAGGCGCATTCTGTATAAACAAAAGTAGGCTGGCGGCATTTTGCTGCACTCCCCGATTTTGTTTTTATACTGCCAATGGTGAAAGAAGACTGATTGGGCTTTCCTGCAAATTTGCACAATTCCTGTTTAAAAAGGGCTAATGTGTCTTCAGCTTCTTATATGTGAATATTTTCTGGTGTCTCTTCTATGACAGTAAACTGAATATCTTTGGGTTGTAGACAAAACATCTGAAGATGTCATCCTGGGTTTTAGGAAAAACTTACTGACATTATTTTACAATTTTCTGACGTTTTGAGACAAAACAACTCTTCCATAAATCAATCAATCAACAATAAAAATAATAATAATAGATAATTGATATTTTGATGCACATCGATTGGCCGTTACTCCTGATTTTGACTCACTGAGAACGATGTGTGTGTGTGTGTGTGTGTGTGTGTGTGTGTGTGTGTGTGTGTGATGAGACCTGAGCTGTACATTTAATCTCCTTTAACTCCACTGACCTCTCTCAGCAGGTCGGTCATCACAAACTCATGTTGCTGTGTGAAGCCTCAGATTTATGCCACCTTAACACTGAACACATCTCACTTCATACCTGCACAAAATAAATCTGTTATTCTTACAACACTCGGCTGCCTTCTCCTCCTCCTCCTCCTCCTCCCTTTAGTGTGTTTCTCAGACGTGATCTACATCAGGTGCAGATGATTCAACACCTCTCTGAAACTGATCTCAGGTCTGAGAGATGTTTCGTTCCACTGAGGGTTTGAACTTCCTGTGAAGCCAAAATGTGACCCTGGGGTTTCTTTTATTAGTGCTCATGGCCATCGGCACACTGTCAACACCTCAGCGGAGCAGCTGTTGAATGTTAAAAAATATTTGTCTTGATAATGAGGTTCTCAGATTTTAATCTTGTGGCAAAATACACTAACAAACAAAAGCCAGTAAAGTAGTTGATCCTGAGGTGGTGCAGGACTTCTGATCCTCTGCTGAAAATGACAACAGAAATAGTGCTGATTTCACATCTCTGCAATTCAAATTAATTGCCAGTTGTCCACCTGGAAGTGACTGTATGTCAACACACTGAACCACCTTGGTGCTTCTTCTTTACCACGTTACTTTGAGCTGGTAGATGTCAGGTCTACAGAGGATTCACCTCTGACTTGTTCTTCCACCATTAATCTGAGGATTAATCCACAGTCCATTAAAGCTCTGTTTCTCTCATCACAGATCAAAATG
Source organism: Epinephelus moara (assembly GCF_006386435.1). Lineage (NCBI taxonomy): Eukaryota > Metazoa > Chordata > Actinopteri > Perciformes > Serranidae > Epinephelus > Epinephelus moara. The sequence goes on along the minus strand of NC_065525.1, from coordinate 40,412,988 downwards.
AAGAGACGGGACACGCCCCTCTGTAAACAGCAGTCGGTGCCCTGCTTTGGGAGCGGTGAGTCATTAAACACACCAGTGGAGTAGAAACATTAAACACACACACACGTTCACACAGAATAGCAAACTAACTGTGGTCTCAGAAATTCAAACACCTCCTAATCCCACTTATTAAAAAAGGATTAAACTGAACAACCCTGCTGATCCTTCTGGTTCCACTGACTTAACTGAGCAGGAAACATCTCAAGTGTCACCAGACAGCAACATGTTGTATAGAGCTACAACGAGTTTGAGTTTTTAATCAATATATTAAAAACAAGATGATGTTTCACTGTCAGTTCAGATCAAGGATTGACGATGAGATGAAACTGTTTAAGAAAAGTGTCAGCGGTGTGAACTGACCAGTCTGAGCTCGACTCAAGCCGGCTGATGATGTCACCGGACACTCAGCTGGTTAGTCCATAACTGACCTCTCTGCTCTTCAAATGCTCGGTCAGACGATGACACTGTACTTGACTCTGTCACGTGGGAAAAGATAAGACTTTTTCTAATGTACTTTACCAGAGTTTTAACTTCACCTTTGAGCCACAGTATCTCACCCCCCTCACTACCCCGTCTCACAGACAACCAGCGCTCACACGTTAGCAGCCAGTTGTGACATACCAGCTTGGATTAGCAGCCCTGTTGCCATGACGCTCTCAACACCCTAAAATAGAGATAGAGAGGGACACTCAAGACCGCAACAACCAGCAGCTGCATTATACATACAAGCACCGAGCTCATAAACAGCAGAGCGAAGCCTGGCCGAGGCAGTCACAGAGAAAAGCCAGAGGAGAAGCATCGTAGATCTCAGACAGACAGACACCAGAGCTGAGAGCTGACAGTCACTGTACAGTGTTCTCTGAGACACAACTACGAGTGGCAGACATATGACAGACAGTGGAGACAAAGATAAGAGATAGAAGAAGCAGACACATGACAGCTGAGACACTTGACTCAACAGGCAGACACTGAAGCAGAGCCAAACATGGCCAAACTCACAGCAGAAGGTAAGAGACAGAATCTGGAGCTGTGCACTGACACGGAGTGTGATGACAATGACCAGGTATCAACAGGTTCATTCAATGTGTGCGCTCTGAGATCTGATAGACGGCTCACTTTTTGAATACGAGCACAACAGTTTTAAGACAAAAGTCACAACTGAAACAAAGTTCATACACTATAAACATGAGTGTTGTGAATTACTGAAGGATTTTATTGATGTAGACATTTTACGGACATTTAAGGCTTTATGACAGGTTGATTAAAACCTCTCTAACTCCGCTCGGACGCCCACGTCCACGCTCCCTCCTTCCTCTGTTAAATGGTATCTCCCAGGCACACTACGTCATCAAACCATGTGATGTTTGGTATTACCGGATTCAGGAAGCTCTCGACTTTTCAAAAATGACATCGTTTTTCTTTTATTCCTTATGTATTTCGCACCAGAGCAGCCTAAACACACAAAGTCCAAAATCGCGATGAGTGGTGACAAGTCATGTCATGCCGTTTTTCGAGGGGAAAAGTTAAAGGATTACTCGCGATCTTAAGCGGAGCTGCGAGTGGAGACTTAGATCTTTTATAAAAGCTAACAGTCTCACTCCTACCACTATTTTTGGCTGAGATATACCGTCTAGAAAGTGGGATCATAACTTTCACGTTTCATATGGCTTTATTTGGTGATATTTTATGGTGTTTCTGTGTCATAAACAACATCAGCTATCATAATCACACCTGATTTCAATAAGGTACAATGTTTGAAGCTGGCTGAGTGTTGTTTGATCACTGATAGTTCTGTTTTGAAGCCGAGAGACCGACTGGATCTTTTCATGGAAAAAACACTGTAGAATGGTCATACTTTGAGCAACCTTCTTCAAATTTGAAATGAGTGTTCTTTGATAGTGTGCCTACAGCCCCACAGTGTCATTTACCTGCTCATATGAAGCCACAGACAGTTATTCATCCTGAAAATCATTTTTTATTTTATTTTAGGCAAAATCTTCAATTTTTTACTGACTTCAGAGGCATTACTCTGTCTCTGTATCACCTAGAGTGTTTCTGACACTTTCACAAGAAACTTCAGAGAGTTTACTTTCTGGCAAGACCTCATGCATGCATGTAGTCAGAGCGGTTCAGAGGCTACAGTCATTTTTATTTGGGTATGTCATTTTAGGCGTTTTCACTACAAAATGGGGGTGGAGTGCAAGAAGTTAAAACAAAACACATTTTTTAAGTGTCAAATGTAAAGATGTCAACAGTTAACCATTCATCACTTCACAGTCGAGAATATTTTTGAGCGGTTGCACGTGTTGGTGTTAAATTGTTTTTGCTGCTCTTCAGTTTCCTGCACTGCGCACCAACAAGATCGTGAATTTGTAAACGGCCCGCCTTACTCTGACTCTGATTGGCTTACCCTGACATTCTTTACCCTAACCCTAACCAAGCCCACTCCTCTTGCCTAAACTTAATCAATCCAGCCAACAAAGGCAAAGAATACTAGCCAATCATAGGGAGAACAAGGCGGATAATTTCATCACTATCACAAGATTCACTAATCGGAGGGAGGAGGGCGGCCACCATGTCGTCACAGCAATGCCGTCTTGCTACATAGACGGTTTTACCAGCAGTAATCCCTGAATGAGCGGTGCTGCTCGCAACAGACAACAACAGTCAAAAACAGTCCCTTAGTTATTGGTCAGTGGCTGTCAGATTACTCCGCAGGAAATGTCAGTTGCTGTTCAAAAACACTATCGCTACCAAAAGTGACACCTGATTCACTTCTTTGTGAAAAAACCTTTGTCTGTTTGGCGTTTCGTCTCACTACAATTGTGTTTTTTTCTGTGCTGTGTGCGTGATTTTCGTCGCTTCCTCTTAAATGTGTGCTGCTTCGGGCTGGCACCTGGTCACTTCCTTTTGATAAAGTCCCGACCTCACCTGTGTGCTGGGTGTAGGAACATCCCAAACACAGCAAATGAGATGAAACTAAGACACAGCGTCAGAGAGCAGAGTCTCTGCAGATAAATCCACCACACACACACACACACTGACAGAGGGTCAGAGTGATGACTGCAGGGATTAGTGCTGTATGAGTCTGTACATTGTTCCTGCATGTACACCTTTAAAAAGACCCTCCCGTCATACCCAGGCTGCTTTTTGTGGGTCAGGTTACTGTGTCGGTGGATATAGGTCAAGGTCATCCTAGAGGCTGCTCAGCTGTTCCAGCGGGGAGAGCGTACATATGCTGAGAGGCTCGTCAGCAATGCCGGCCTCCAAAATGTGCTGGCCAAGGAACAGACTGAAAAAATTGTGCAGATGAGTGGGCAGACGTTAATGGTGTCATCTGGAAACCTGCCAAGGTGGTTCAGAGTTTTCAGACAGATAGAGTTCCATCTAACCCACTTTGGATGCAGCGGACCAGTATGCAATCTGATCCAACAGTACTGCAAATCCTGTCCTGTGCTTGTTGATCTGGATTCCTCCACGTGGGGGGACTGATGCTGGAGCTGGCTCAGTGACTACACTGGCTGCAGCTTTAATATTAATAGTAACAGTGATGAAATGGTGATAGAACAGCCAAATATCTTCACTACAGATGGGTTGTTGGACAGCAACAGTAGTTCTTCACACCGAGGGGATTACGCAAGCTGGAAAATTTATTTAAAAAACAACTCTGCTGTCTGGATGAAAATATGAATTCACAGGGTCTCAGGTTTAAAAATAGAACCGAGTCTCTGCCGTCGGTATGTACGAGAATCAGGTCAATACAAATAAACATTTCTGTTTCCCACCCAGAAGGTCAAGAGAACCAAACTGTGGGAATGCTGATAAGTGCAGTTGAACAGCAGAGGGTCAGACGCTCTTTACCATTTACAGTCAAATCCGAACTACGACAGTCCTCATCTAAAGAGTCTTTGGGAATGTTTACGTAGAGTTGGTCTGATTTACAGTTTCTGCAACAACGTTGCCTCAGAAATTAAGATGTAAAGAAGGTCCCCACACATTTTCATAGACTAAACTTCAAAACCTTTCCAGGACTTTTCAAGGACCTCTAATAACTTTTTTTTGTGCCCTACTTGCTGGCGTTTTTCAAACTCATCAGACTCAAACTCTACTCAGACATATCTTCAGCTCAGAGGCAAACATGGAGGGAGAGACAGAACGCAGGGAGAAAACCAACCAGTCTCACTCCGAAGTCCGCGAAAACTGGCGCTTGGTCAATGACTTCCTGCGTCACACACCAACGAAAAAAGCCGTCCTTTCTAGGGCTGTAGTCAACCAAAGAAAATCTTGGTCGACTAAAGTCGCACATAATCTTCAACTAATCGATTAGTCGTGGGGGAAAAAAAAAAATTGCACGATATTTTTACTTCTGCGGTGGTGTGTCTGTGTCACTCTGCAGTTACACCTCCAAAACACTAGTAGGCGGTGGAGGACTGTGTTAAGTGCTGTAAAGTTTAATTCAAATCAAACTTTATTTATATAGTTGATTCAAAACACACATTAAACACACATTAAACAT